>NW_026652276.1:202619111-202734630 GCF_009828535.3 Hylobates moloch
ATGGTATTTCTAGTTCTAGATCCCTGAGGAATCGCCACACTGACTTCCACAATGGTTGAACTAGTTTACAGTCCCACCAACAGTGTAAAAGTGTTCCTATTTCTCCACATCCTCTCCAGCACCTGTTGTTTCCTGACTTTTTAATGATGGCCATTCTAACTGGTGTGAGATGGTATCTCACTGTGGTTTTGATTTGCATTTCTCTGATGGCCAGTGATGATGAGCATTTTTTCATGTGTTTTTTGGCTGCATAAATGTCTTCTTTTGAGAAGTGTCTGTTCATGTCCTTTGCCCACTTTTTGATGGGGTTGTTTGTTTTTTTCTTGTAAATTTGTTGGAGTTCATTGTAGATTCTGGATATTAGCCCTTTGTCAGATGAGTAGGTTGCAAAAATTTTCTCCCATTCTGTAGGTTGCCTGTTCACTCTGATGGTAGTTTCTTTTGCTGTGCAGAAGCTCTTTAGTTTGATTAGATCCCATTTGTCAATTTTGGCTTTTGTTGCCATTGCTTTTGGTGTTTTAGACATGAAGTCCTTGCCCATGCCTATGTCCTGAATGGTATTGCCTAGGTTTTCATGTAGGATTTTAATGGTTTTAGGTCTAACATTTAAGTCTTTAATCCATCTTGAATTAATTTTTGTATAAGGTGTAAGGAAGGGATCCAGTTGCAGCTTTCTACATATGGCTAGCCAGTTTCCCCAGCACCATTTATTAAATAGGGAATCCTTTCCCCATTTCTTGTTTCTGTCAGGTTTGTCAAAGATCAGATAGTTGTAGATATGCGGCATCATTTCTGAGGGCTCTGTTCTGTTCCATTGATCTATGTCTCTGTTGTGGTACCAGTACCATGTTGTTTTGGTTATTGTAGCCTTGTAGTATAGTTTGAAGTCAGGTAGCGTGATGCCTCCAGCTTTGTCCTTTTGGCTTAGGATTGACTTGGCAATGCGGGCTCTTTTTTGGTTCCATATGAACACAGTTTTCTTTACTTCTTTGCAAATATTTGTAAAGAACACTTTGAAGTTTCCCACTATATTTAGCTGAAACATTACCAGAGTTTCAAGAATAAACAATTCTTGATTTGTTGTCTGCCTTTGGTTAAACTTAAGACCATACATAGTTACTTTTGTCAGCTTTTTCCAACTTTAAGTTTTTTTGTGAAGAGGATTTGCTGACCTCTTCATGCTACAGTAAGAGAAGTTCTAATGTATTTCTCACTGGTTAATGTAACCCATGATTTACTCTATGTTTGGTTTGACTCCATTTTTTTGTTGTTTTTAATTTTTTTCAGGCATCCCCCAAACCAGAGTAGATTTAGAGAGATTCCAAGACATTTTTCTGGTTCAACTTGACACTTTAGTCTACCTTAGAAGCCTAAAAGAAAAAAAAAAAAAAGAAGATCCTTCTCTGTAGTCTTGATTACTAAACAGTGACATTGACTATAGCAGCAGTCCCCAACCTTTTTGACACCAGAGACTGGTTTGGTGGAAGACAATTTTTTCTTGGGCCAGGGTGGGGAGATGGTTTCAAGATGATTCTAGTGCATTATATTTACTGTATACTTTATTTCTATTATTATTACATTGTAATATATAAGGAAATAATTATACAATTCACCATAATGTAGAATCAGTGGGAGCCCTGAGCTTGTTTTCTTGCAACTAGATAGCCTCATCTAGGGGTGATGGGAGACAGTGACAGATCATCAGGCATTAGATTCTCATAAGAAGGGCACAACCTAGATCCTTCACACATGCAGTTTACAATAGGATTTGTGCTCCTATAGGGATCTAATACTGCCACTGATCTGACAGAAGGCAGAGCTCAGGTGGTAATGCAAATGATGGGGAGCAGCTGTAAATACAGATGAAGCTTCACTTGCTCACCCACCATGTACCTCCTTCTGTGCAGAAAAAACAATTCCTAACAGGCCATGGACTGGTACTGGTCCATGGCCTGGGGGTTTGGGGCCCCTGGGCTATAGAATAACAATATATAGCCATATCAGTCCTCTAGTATTTTATCTATAAAAGTGGCTGAGTGTTTTCATTACACCCAGGGACTATATTTATATAATGAAGACTCAGAGTTATTTATCCAACTCTTGTCATGGTAGTACTATAAATATTAAGTAACAAATGATTGAAAAATGACATTGCTAAATATAAACTGTTAGGAGAAGCATTAAATAATTCCTGAAACAGTGCTTATACATCAAGAATGCTCATTTCCTCTAACTCTGCAAAATGTTTAATTAAATCTTTTTCTTTTCAGAATTGTATAAAATACATGGTATTTTGTTTTAATCATACAATTTAACTTCTTGGACCACCAACTGAGGAGATAAACTCTTTGGAAATATGATAAAGAGGAAACAGAAAAACGCAATAGAGGTAATAATCAGCAGCATGGCATATTTAGGAACCCATTGCAGAGTTCTATTTTATTACTGTGCCATGGATCACTATCCTTTTAAAAAACATTTATAGAGACATTTAATAAATTACTTGAAATAGGAGGATTCTATATTATCATCCATCATCCCTAGCGGGCCCTACTGAAACCCCTGTACTACAACTAAAGTTACTTTCTCCTCAAATACTGTAGAATCTTCTTTTGAATTATGTGTGTTCATATCTCCTTTTTATATCATAAATAACTTCCTGATGTATAGGAACCAGTGCTGTCAAACCTACTTTTCTAAAGCATCTAACACAGTGCCATATAAAATTGAGTGCTTTATTCTTTTCTGATAACGATACATTTAACAATATCTTCCTGTAGAAACTTAAGCACATATATATAGATGAGTTACTTTATCCGCAACAGTGTCATTATGAAGCACACAAAGAATTCTGGGCAAGAGAATCTGACATTGTTTCTAATAGGTAATCAAGAGATTATGGCTGAGATTCAGCCTGGGGATGTTAAATAAAATATGTGAGTACTAGCTCAGGGATGTAAACATGTGGGCAAAAGCTGAGGTTTTTTCTTTTTCTTTGTTTTTTTTTTTTTGAGACAGAGTCTCGCTCTGTTGCCCAGGCTGGAGTACAGTGGCGTGATCTCGGCTCACTGCAAGCTCCACCTCCTGGGTTCACACCATTCTCCTGCCTCAGCCTCCCAAGTAGCTGGGACTACAGGTGCCTGCCACCATGCCCAGTTAATTTTTTTGTGTTTTTAGGAGAGACAGGGTTTCACCGTGTTAGCCAGGATGGTCTTGATCTCCTGACCTCGTGATCCACCCGCCTTGGCCTCCCAAAGTGCTGGGATTACAGGCGTGAGCCACCACGCCCAGCCGAGGGTTTTCTTTTTGTCAAATATAAGGGCAGAGTAGGGATACAGGTAAGCAGAATGAAACTAAGATACAATCCATGGCAAAAAAACAAACAAAAAAAACCACAAAAACTGGATGACATACAAGGCAAAACTGAGTCCAGGATTCAGATAAGGATCAGCCATCAGCAAGTGAAAGGCTGTAGGTGGAGATACAGGCAGTGGATGATTTGGGAGATTTGACAGCATGTGCCAGAGTCTTTAGTAACTGAGATTTAGGGCCAGGAAAATTAGCCCCTGGGGATATTCTTAGACTAAGGTGATTGGAATTAGCCAGGGGCTTTGTGAATTGAGGAATTGTGGAACAGGATGAATGAGGTTTGTGTTGAGAATAATTTGATCTGAGCCAAGTATCACAGATTTTTTTTTTTAATTCTAAGCTCCAGTGATTTTATTGGAGACATTTCTGGTTTGTTATTTTTTTAAAGACTTTTTAAATGTAAAGTAGTTTTAGGTTTATGGCAAAATTAAGAGGAAGGTGCAGAAATTTTCCATATATCCCCTGCCCCAATATATGTATAGCCATCCCCATTATCAACATCCTCCACCAGAGTAGTGCCTTTGTTACAACTGATGAATCTACATTGACACATTATTACTGAAAGACCATATTTACATTAGGGCTCACTCTTGGTGTTGGTGTTGTACATTTTATGAGCATGAACAAATGTATAATGACATGTATCCACCATTGTATAATCATGCAGAACATTTTCACTGCCCAAGAATCCTCTGTGTTTCACCTATTCACCCCTTCCTCCCCTTGTAGCCCCCAGAAACTATTGATCTTTATACTGTCTAGGTAGTTTTGACTTCTACAAAATGTCATATAGTTGGAATCATACAATATGTAGCCTTTTCAGATTGGCTCCTTTTACTTAGTAATGTGCATTTAAATTTCCATTATTTTCATGGGTTAATAGGTCACTTCTTTTTAGTACTGAATAATATTCGATTGTGTGGATGCAACACAATTTATTTGCCCATTCACCTACTGAAGGTTTCTTCTAAGTTTTGGCAGTTCTAGATTAAGGTGCTATAAACAACCTTGTACAGGTTTTTGCATGGGCATGTTTTCAACTCCTTTGGGTAAATGCCAAGGAGTGCTATTGCTAGATCATACTATAAAAGTGGGTTTAGCTTTGCAAAAGCTGACAAACTGTATTCCAAAGTAGCTATACAATTTTGCATTCCCACCATCAATGAATGACAGTTTCTGTTGCTTCATGTTTTTTTGTCAGCATTTGGTGTTGTCAGTGTTCTGAATTTTGGCCATTCTAGTACTGGAGGTGTATAGTGACATCTCACTGTTGTTTTAACTTGCATTTCCCTGCTGACATATAACATGGAGCATCTTTTCATATGTGTATCTGTGCATCTTCTTTGGTGAAGTACCTGTTAAGGTCCCTGGCCTCCTGTTTAATTAGGTTGTTTGTTTCCTTATTGTTGAGTTTTAAGAATTCTTTGTATATTTTGCATAATAGTCATTGATTGTCTTTTGGAAGTATTTTCTTCCATTTTGTGACTTCTTTTTTGTTTTCTTGACACTATATTTCTCAGAGCAGAAAATTTTAATTTCAAAGAACTTCAGCTTATCAGTTGTTTCTTTCGTGAATCTTGCCTTTGCTATTGTATCTAAAAAAGCCATCACCAAATCTATATCTACATTTTCTCCTGTTATCTTATAGGATTTTTAGAGTTTTGCATTTTATATTTAAGTCTTTGAGTTAATTTTTGTGAAGGATGAAAGGTCTGTGTCTATATTCATTTTTTTTTACATGTGGACATCCACTTGTTCCAGCACCATTCATTGAAAAGATTATCTTTGCTTCATTATATTTCTTTTTCTCTTTCATCAAAGATCAGTTGGCTGTATTTATGTGGATCTACCTCTGGGTTCTCTATTTTAATCATTGATTGATTTTTCTATTCTTTCACCAATACCACACTGTCCTACTGTATGTAGTTTTATAGTAAGTCTTGAGGTAAAGCAGTGTCAGTCACCAATGTTGTTCTTCAATATTGTGTTGAATATTCTGGGTTTTAGCTTCTCTGTATAAACTTTAAAATCAGTTTGTCAATATCCAAATTTTATATGTATATATATATATATATTCTGGGATTTTGATTGGAATTGCATTCTATCTATAGATCAAGCTGGGAAAAGCTGACGTCTTGACAGTACTCATATTAAGTGTTTGTATTCACAAATATGGAATATTGCTCCATTTATTTAATTTTTTGATTTCTTCCATCAGAGTTTTATAGTTTTTCTCATATAAATCTTATGCATATTTTGTTAGATTTATGCCTAAATATTTTATTTTCTTGGATACTAATGTAAATGGTAGTGTATTCTTAATTTTAAATTCTACTTGTTCAATGCTGTCATATAGAGAAGAATCAACTTTTTTTTTTTTTTTTTGAGACAGAGTCTTGCTCTGTCACCATGGCTGGAGTGCAGTGGCATAGTGCACTGGAGTGCATGGGAGTGCAGTGATCTCGCCTCACTGCAACCTCTCCCTCCAGGGTTCAAACGATTCTCCTGCCTCAGCCTCCCATGTAGCTAGGATTACAGGCAGACGCCACCATGTCCAGCTAAGTTTTGTATTTTTAGTAGAGACCGGGTTTCGCCATGTTGACCAGGCTGGTCTTGAACTCCTGACCTCAGGTGATCCACCCACCTCGGCCTCCTAAAGTGCTGGGATTACAGGTGTGAACCACTGCACCCGGCTGCAATTGACTTTTATATATTAATCTTTTATCCAATAACCTTGCTAGAATCACTTATTAGTTCCAGGAGGTTTTGTAGTTGTTGATTCCTTTGGATTTTCTACATAAATAATCATGTCATCTGTGAACAAAGTTTTACTTCTTCCTTCCCAGTCAATATACCTTTTCTTTTCTTTTTTTTGTTTGTTGCAGTAGGTAGAGTTTCCTTCACTTTTAAAGGATAATTTCACCAGGTACAAAATTCTACATTGTTGCTTTTTTCTCTTAACACTTTCACTCCATTCTCATCTTACTTGAATGATTTCTGAGAAGTAAGGTGTCATTTTTATCTGTGATTCTGTATAGGTAAAGTATTTTTTCCCCTCTGGCTTCTTTCAGGATTTTTCCTTTACCTTTGATTTTCTGTAATTTGAATATAATATGTCTGGGTGTAGGTTTTTTTGACATTTATTCTCTTTGATGTTCTATGGACTTTCTGTATCTATGGATTGATATCTGACATTAATTTGGGGGAAATTCTCAGTTGTTATTGTTTCAAATATTTCTTCTGTTCCTTTCTTCTAATTTTGGTATTCCCATTAAACATGTGTTATATCGTTTGTTGTTGTCCCACAGTTCTGGGATATTCTGTTCTTTTTTCTTTTTCAGTCTTTTGCTCTTTGTTTTTCAGTTTTGGAAGTTTCTATTGAGGCATCCTCAAACACAGAGATTCTTCTACTGTGTCCAATCTACTAATAAGCTCATCAAAAGTATTCATTTCTGTTACAGTACTTTTTTTTTAATCTTTAGCATTTCTTTTTGGTTATTTCTTTGAATTTCTATCTCTGCTTACATTGCCCATCTGGTTCTTTCATTCTGTCTATTCATTAGAACCCTTAGTATATTAATCATTGTTGTTTTAAATTCCCAGTGTGATAATTACAACATTTTTGCGTATATGAATCTTGTTCTGAAACTTGCTCTGTCTCTTCACACTGGGTTTTTCTGTTCTGTAGGTTTTTGTTTGTTTGTTTGTTTTAGGGCAGACCTTGTTGAAAAGAACAGAATGCTCTGGCATATTTCAAATTACTCATTTTCTCCTCTCCATGTCAGAAGCATGATGGAATCTTTTTTCTTATATTTGTTCTGAGAATTAGGTTGAACCCCTGGAGGCAAAATTTACAAATTTGTTGGGGCCCTTCTATGACAGTCTTCCTGTAGTTTTTAATTCCCAGAGTTATCCACATTGAGCCCCCAGCAATTTTCTATTACAATTTAGGCTTCCCAAACCCAGCACTGAATCCCATGAAGATTGTTGCTTGTGGTTTTCTGCTGTAGTAAATTTTCATTCTCATATTTGACTATCTCTCTCTTCAACTTTTGGGGCAGCAATGTTCCCTGCATCCTCACTTCTTTTACAGATTTGTGATTTTTCAATTTGTCCAGCATTTTACTTGGTAGGATAGAGCGGCAACTTCTGAGCTGCTTTCTGCTGGGCTGAAACCAGAACTACTTTCAAGTAGGTTCACTCTAAGTAGTTTGAAGGTGAATTTCTTGGCCCAGTCAACCAAGCAGGTTATAAGCACTGTAATTTTCTCCACATTTTCTAAGTTCAGTCTACTTCATAGTATTGAGTTCATCTCTCCAGCCAGTGTCATATATGTTGTATTTCAAAGAGTATTTTTGGCATTACTCGATCTCATTATACCAGGATCTTAGAGTAAAACTTAGGTCATTTATCCGACTAAGTACCACATATTTTTGTGTTAATGCTGGTGGGATATCCAGTCATTTCATTAAAGGGTAAAAAGGACTTTGGGAAAATATGTTTGAGGCTAAATGTATAAACCTAATTGTCTTATAAAAGCTTTTATATCAATTTATCTTACTTAAATGTGAAATTTCACTTGTTTAGATAGCATTTTTTCATTCCTCCTTGTTTTGGTTTAAAAACTGGTTCATTTTTAAAAGCACCCTGCATCTTCAAATTTTAAAAATTTGTGGTAAAATTGTTTAAGAGGTTTAATTTTAAATTTCTAAAATATTATAGTACATATTAAGATTCTGAAAGAACTAATTGCCATATTTTTAGAAAAATAAAATAAAATTAGAATTGAAACTTTAATAACCATAACATCATTTGTTCTCTGTCATCTTTTCATTCGTGTTTGTCAATCTTTTGGACTTTTCCTTTGATTTAAAAGTGCTTGAGGTGTCCAAAGAATATGGTTTCTTCATCAAGATTAATAAACATGACTGAATTCAAGGGACCAGTGGTTTACTTGGCTCCATTAATGGAGTTAAGATCCACTCATTTAGTCCATTCATGGAATTGGGACAGATTTAGCAGAACTATAAACCCTTATGAGGAAGATTATGAAATGATCATGAAAATGAAACAGCTTCCAGATAAAGGCAGAGCAAAAAATCTAAAATTTTTAGTATGGAGTGATAAAGCTCAGAGGTCGTATTATCAAACTCCCAGCCTTTGATATTAATTTCCTTTCCTAAGAAAAGGACCTTCTAATGACAGGGAAGAAAGAATCCCCTCTTCTTTCCTGCACCATCCTGTCAGGCCCTCTAGAATGAAATATTCTTCTGGTGTCCTAGTCAGGCCAGAAAGTATGAGCTTCCAGGAATGAGGAAAAGAGATTGTTCTTAACTCCACAAGAGGAAAGCTCATAGTTTTAGCCATATGGGTTTCTATCTCAAAGGAGAAAAGGCCTCAGGTTATTCTCAGCTTCTCTTGTCGTTCTCAACAAGCTATCCCTGGCCTTCATCTGCCCTTTTTCTGCAGTATACCTGAGCCACTTCCTTATGTCTTACATAGGACAGTTGTCAGTCTTGGATGGATTTCAGGTGCTCCTGGCAACAGTCACCTCCTTCATTTACATTCTGCCCGGTATTGCCTACCCTGTAAGTAAGGATCCTGACATGAGCAGTTTTTCACTGTTTTACACCATCGCCTACCTCTGGTACCCACTTTGACAGTGTGCAGGTAGGATGTCTGGTAGTACCCAGCCTGTTCATACCAGATAAGAACCAAGTACATAAATGTGTATGAGTATAAATAGTGTGAATTTGGACTTGAGATCTGAAATGTAGGCATTCTTGAAGCCCAAAGGAGACAACACTTAATAACACCACCATTAACAATGATTCTATAACACAATAATCACTACTTTACACAGTCAGTAGTAAATAATGAAGTTATTGCTTTAACACTTTGTCCAAAAGGAGCTTTATATTTGTATGTACATTCAGAAGAGTTTTTATTAAATTTATGGTTAAAACACATGTAATGATTGTTAAAGGGAAATGAAAGGTTTCCAAAAATATTTCTGACCTCTGGAAGTTGAATTCATGAAGAAGAATTGCTATAATCTCTCTAAACCTTCTCTTAAGCCTCATGTGAGATGGCATTTTGACCTGCATTAATCACTACTCTTACCCACATGAAATGTTTCATTTCTCATGAGTCCATATATCAAACAACTGGGGAGGCTGATAGTGCTGGAACTAATACCTTAGGTGTCTAATAGAACAAACAGTCACACAGAAAAGACACTCTTAACAGCACAAAACTGCTGAGGCCCTGAGTGTGTTTGTTCCACTAGGTTCCTAAGAGAAGTAATCAGAGACCAGAATAAAAAATATCTTACTCACATTGTCTTTCAAAACTTATTATAGGAACAGGGACACTCATCTCTGTAAACAGAGTGAAATTGCCATACTCATTTTGAGCCTTGATTCCATTACTTTACCTGAGAAGAAGTACCAATATCATTGTACGATGATATTGTGGTTGATTATCAGGAAATATAAAAAGAGAGAAAATAGAAAAATCTTTAAGCATTGAGTCAAATAGTTATCTGTGGTACAGTACTCATCTCTGGACTACCTCAAAGTCTTATGTAGTATGTGGAAACAAAATAAAATAGGACCCCATTCACTGTGCCCAAAGGAAAAAACTAAGCTGAAAGCTGAGTCATGCAAGAAACTGCCTTTTGTTTTGTTCCTACGCAGTTAGCTACATAGATAAAAGGCCAAATATCTCCACAGGTAGCTACTCTACGTTCACCTTATCTTACTGAATGCTGAACTGAAGACGAATACATAATTGACTATTTCCCCACCTGCTCCGTTTCTCTTGCAACACGTGGATTCATTAATGTGACCGTACCTTCCATCTTTCCCTTCCAACCCACTTTTTCCCTTTAAATATTGAAGCTTTCAAAATAATCTTTGGAGAAAGGCACAGACCACAGGCTGTTACTGTGATTCTGTGTTCCTTTCTTCTGGGCATGTACTTAACCTTGGCAGAATAAACTTCTATTTTTTTTTTTTTTTTGAGACAGAGTTTCACTCTGTCACCCAGGCTGGAGTGCAGTGGTGCAATCTTGGCTCACTGAAACCTCTGCTGCCTGGGTTCAAGTGATTCTCCTGCCTCAGCTTCCCAAGTAGCTGGGATTACAGGTGCCTGCCACCGCACCCAACTAAATTTTTTTGTAGTTTTTAGTAGAGACAGGGTTTTACCATCTTGGCCAGGCTGGTCTTGAACTCCTGACCTCGTGATCCACCCACCTCGGCCTCCCAAAGTGATGGGATTACAGGCATTGAGACCTGTTTCAGATACTTTTTGGTTTACATGTTTATATTATATACTGCATAAGATTTTGTGGTGTGTGTGTGTATGTATATAATGTGTATATATAAAATATATATATTATATTACAGTAGTGTATATATATTTTACAAAATAACATAGAGAATGAGAATTCTAATTATTATTATAATAACTGGTAGATTATTATCCTTTCAAGCTGCTAGCATAGACATTTAAAAATAACATCAATTTACTTTTTCTAAAGTTCAGTATGTCCCTTTATATGGAACAGAGACTTTTTATTAAGAATATTAGAATAATTTTAATTATTTGGATTATTTTTATTAAACTGTGTTGAGAAATTCACTTTTGACTTCATATATCTATGAATATTAAAGTGATTGTGTTACTTTTATTATCAGCAAAAACAGATTTCCATTTTGAAAGTGACAACCAATACATTCTTACAAACCAAATCGGAGAGAATTTGACATGCTCCTGTTAGGAAGAGTGTCTAATCTGTATTAGACAGATGTGGGAAACAGAAGGACAAAATGTAAGAATTAAAATACCTCAGTTTGAGTGTCCAAATATGTCAAAAAACTATCCGCTCTTTCTGATGGTTGATTTCCTAGTTATACATACAGTAATTTGTTTTCTTTATGATATCATGCCTTTATTTTCAGAACAGAATGACTCACGCAAAAACTTCTGTTAATTAGGACTTAAAAGTCATTGGATTGTGCCTTTAAGCAATGTGATAAAAAATGACCAAGAGCCTAAGGATACATAACTATTTATCCACTGATCACAATATTTGCAGTTAAATTTTCCACTTTGACTTTATATAAGGAGGTAATGTCACATGGCTATTTACATTTAAATCATTGAGAACACGGTGTTTCTTAATATTTAAAAGGATTTGAATTGAATTGAAAAAAATAGTTTGTGAAGGGTATGTAAGCTATTTATTTCCCTCTCAAAAGATGTTTCCTAATATAAGGCATGTGTTAAATATTTGCCTCCCTGGAATTTAAATAATTAATTTAACACCAGTGGAATCAGTCAATTGGTTAATCTAGCTACTTCATTTTTATTGTATGTAGAAATATGTATATTCATAAGTGTACCTATTACTTTAGGGAAATTAAAAAGGAATTAAATTATCAACACAGTTTAGAATAGTACTTAAAACCCTGAGTTAAATTTTGGAAAATCTAAAAAAGATATAATCAAAAGATAATTTGGAGACATCTTGGCTTTAAGAAATTTTTGATGCCTTATAAAGGCACCAGGTTCCAGTTTTCAGTAAGAAAGGACATTGGTGTTTTTTTTTTTTTTTTTTTTTTTGGTGTGTTGTGTCTTTGGATTTGTTAATTTTCTAGTCAGAGCTGTTAGCCAGGAAAAAATATAAAAAGTTCTATGCTTCTGGGGAAAGACATTCAGTTGTATATACTTGGGTGAAATTGCTCAGGTTGTAAAATATATCTTAAGAAATGAAGTCAGGTGCTGTGGCTCATGCCTGGTAATCCCAGCAATTTGGGAGGCTGAGGCAGGAGGACTGAATCCAAGAGATCAAGACCAGCCTGAGCAATATAGCAGTGACTGGTCCAATAAATAAATAAATAAATAAATAACCAGGTGTGGTAGTGTGTGCCTGTAGTGCACTGAGATGGGAAGATCACATGAGCCCAGGAGTTTGAGGCTGTAGTGTGCTATGATTGCACCACTGTACACCAGCCTGGGGGACAGAGCAAGACCTTGTCTCCAAGAAAAAAAGAAATGTATACAGAAAGGGAAATTTACTTCACCAATCTTAACATTTTCCATGTTGATCCTCTATTCATATTCTTTCCTACACATCAAAATAGTGTTCATTTAGATGCTGCTTCAAGAAAAAGCACTTATTAAAAACTTTTATAGGAATAATATTTACCCCTTTGAAATTTGTTTTCTGAAAATGGTGTAAAGAATTTAGCTTATAAATGACAACAAACATGTACATCCTTATAACATCAAAAAAGCTTGTAAGTTGTATTAAATAAGAAGTATTAAGAAACTGAGGTTCTGTATCAAATAATATTTTATATTCAGAGAAACATTTTATTTAGTGATCCAAGCATTTTTATATACATTAATTCAAATTTCAAAATATATAATGTATTAAAATATTCAAAATATTTTATATACATTAATTCAATTTTCAAAATATGGTTGATGGTTATTATTTTAGTTTACTTATTACCTGATATAAAACAAGAAACCACCATACTAAGGTTAACATGCTGAAGTTGAGAAAGAGATCAACATGCTAAGAGTTTATCAAAAATTTATTATTAAAACAATGTATCCAATTGAACTGATAGATATCCCCCATAAAATTTTTCTGATTAAAATTACTGGCATGGTGGCTCATGCCTGTAATTCCAGCACTTTGGGAGGCTGAGGTAGGAGAATTGCTTGAGCCCACGAGTTCAAGACCAGCTTAGACAGTATAGTGAGAACCCTGTTTCTAAAAAATAAAAATAAAAAATTTAAAAAATAGAAGAAGTATATAAGTAATGAAATCAACTGAAGAAAATGGCAGACTAAAGAGAAAAAATACATCAAATGCCAATTTTGCATGGTCTCTGATTGTTTAGGATTAGGGGTTGTAGAACTTTAAAACATTTATTAAGAAAAGTTTAAAATGTTTTTATTGTTTTAATGAATATTGAATGGATAGAAAGAATGTTTATAAAATATGTGTAAAGTATAAAGAATTATAATACAATGAATACCTGTGTTCCTATCACCTAGTTTAAGAACATAATCATAACCTTTGAACTCTCCCGGGTTCTAATTACATCCTAGTCCTTTCTCCCTTAGAACTAAAAACTATTCTGTTTGGGATACTTTTCATTACCTTACATTTCTATTGGCACTTTTTGTTTTTTCATGTGGATTGGAATTATTTTCTGGTGTCTTTTGCTTTAAGTGTGAAGAAATTCCCTTAGTATCTGTTGTAAGGCAGGTCTGATAAGAATAAATACTGTTTTTGGTTATCTCGCAATGTCTTTATTTGCCTTCTTTTATAAAAATAGTTTTGCTGAATATTGGATGCTTATTTAACAATTATTTTGCTTTCAGCTCCTTGAATATTATCCCACTGCCTTCTGGCTTTCATTGTTTCTAATAAAAAGTCAACTATTAATCTTATTTGTTCCCTATGATGTGATGAGTTGTTTTTCTTCTGTGCTTTCAAGATTTGCACTTTGTCTTTCCACATTTTGCTAGCATGTGTCTGGATGTGGATCCCCACACTTAGCATATACTTGGAATTTGTTCTTCTTTTTACACATATACATTAATGCATTTCATCAAATTTGGGGTTTTCAGCCATTATTTATTTGAATTTTTTTGGGGTCTCTTTCTTCTCATGGTACTTCCATGATTTGTGTTATAGTGCACTTAATAGTTTCCTCCATTTCTCTGAAGTTCTGTTCATTTTCTTTCATTCATTAGTCTCTTTATTCTTTATATTACACAATTTCTATCTATCTTCCTGATCTTCAAGTTCTTTATTTCTTCTGTCAGATAAAGTCTACTGTTGGGCCCCATTAGTAAATTTTTTATACCAACTACTTCTTTTTTTGATCCCAGAATTTCTATTTGGTTCTTGAAAATAATTTGTTTATGGACATTTGTTACTTAAAGAATGTATTGAACATTGTTTTCATATCTTCCTTTAATTCTTCTAAGCATCATTTACTTTGGTTCATTGGCTATATCTTCAATAGTTGATTTGAAGTTATTCTCTGCTAGATCCACCATCTGTGCTCCTTAAAAGACAATTTCTATTGCCTGTTTTATTTTCCGTACATAGAACACATTTCTCTGTTTCTTTGCATGCCTCTTAATTCTTTGTTAAAATATAAACATTTTTGATAACATATATAAAAACTCTGGATACTGATTCCCACTCGGCCACCTCCCCTTCAGGTTGTTTTGGTTATTGTTTGGTTGGTTATTTGTTCAATGACTTGGCTGAACTAATTATATAGTTTCTCCTGCTGTCTGCACTCTTCAATGACTGTGGCTCAGATTTTTTTCTCTTATTTTTATCTTTTGGTCTGGTTTTAGGGATTGCCCCTGTACTGGCATAAGCCACTTACTGGTTAAAGGCTCTGCTTAAGCCCCTTAGCCAGTTATATTCTTACCCTTTATCATTGGATACATATGTGTGGCTTGGAATCTGCTACCTGAGTTCTGGGATTTTGGATGTTTGTGCCGTGTTTTTTCAGGGCCTACTATTTTGGAAGCTGCTTCTTTGATTATTGCATAGAGGCCACAGTCTTGGGTACGTACATATTCTTCCAGACTGCTAAGAATGTTGATGATTTCATTTTTAAGCCTGACTTTCTAAGAGTTGCCCTTGGGTCAGAGTGAATTACTCTCTCATCAGTGTTTTGTTGAGGTCATATTTAAGCCCTGTGTGCCGGTGAGACTTCTTTACTGTGTTAATGGGAACTAAGAAACTGAAATGGCTTTTCAGAACTGTACCAGATTGAAACAAGTGTTCTAGGGCTTCATATCACAACATCAGTCAAACGTTGGCTATTTATTGCCCCCTGGAGTAATAGTGATGACTGACCATAGTGAGCCACCTGCATCTGAAGTTTACTCTGGCTCTTTTCTTGCCTAAACCTTGATATCATATATGTCTTAGAATGAATTGCTGCTGGGTCCATCCAATCTCATGATTTGGTTGGTCTAAATAAATCCAGCCCATGATGTCCATATACTTTGTCCACATCTTCTCCATTAATGAGTTTCAAGTTTGAGAACTGACTGAGGCCCAGGAACAGGTACAAAAATGATGACTTTTCATTGCAGATCTGCTCTTATGCTCCTGATAACCATTTCTTAATTTTTTAATTAAAAATTAATCAATAGCTTTATATTCATCTTGCTTCTAGAAATATCATGATCTATTATCAGTTAACATAGCTTTCTTTAGGTTGTGACCCCCTGGCCGCCACTCCAGACTTGCCTATTACTAAAATAACTGTGTCTAATTTGTTTCTGGGAAACAAATGCTGCCACCTGTCCTCCCTTATTTCAGAATCCTATTATTCCTATTGCTTTCATGAATCTCAGTTTCAAAACTGTAATTTCTTTCAATATAATGCAATTGCAACTGAAGCCTCATCAATGCTATCAAGATCGCTACAGTCAGAATAGTCCTTCAAAATTGTCTCTAATTGAGGCAGGGGAATGGGCCTTTAAATACCTATATCAACCCATTATTTGATGTCGCTGCCTACTGGGAAGGGGTATAACCTTGAGTGAGGCAATTCCCTGCAGCAAAGGACATTTTGTAAAAGGGATAGAGCCGTGAGCTGTAGAAGCTAATATTCATAGCAGCTGTGGATGGGTGCATTAGTCATGATTCTCCAGAGAGATAGAACCAATAGAATATATATATATATGAGAAGGGATTTATTAGGAAAATTGGTCCACATGATTATGGAGGCTAGAAGTCCTATGATAAGCTGCATGAGAGCTGGGGAATGAAGGAAGCCAGCAATGTTGCTGAGCCAAGGCCTCAAAATCAAGAAAGTCACTGATGTTAACTCTCAATCTAAGGCCTGATAAACTAGGTGGTTGTTGGTACAAGTCCCAAATCCAAAGACTGGAGAATCTAGAGTTCTGATGTCCAAGGGAAAAGATGGGTGTCCCAGCTCCAAGAGAAAAAGCAAATTGTCCAATTCTCTGTCTTTTTGTTCCATTGGGTCCCCAGTCAATAAGATGATACCCATCAACTTTGAGGGCAGATCTTCCCCACTCAGTCCACTGACTGACAATAAAATCTTCAGAAATGTTTTCACAGATACACCCAGAAATAATGCTTTAGCAGCTATGTAGGTATCCTTAATCCAGTCAAGTTAACACCTAAAATTAACTATCACAGCCCTAAAGAGCAGATGCAGGTGAAGCATCAGAGTAGCTACTACATCTTCCAATCTATAAACATTGAATATCTGTTCATTTATTTTAAATATACTTTAATGTCTCTTAATCAGGTTTTGAAATTTCTATAAAAATCTGCCCTGGCTAGGTTTTCAAGGATAATATTTATTAGAGTTGTTAACAACGGGCACTACTGTCTTTATTCTCACTGTAAAGTACATATTTTCAATTAATTTTTGCTATTGATTGTTATTGCAATGCTTGATGTAAGATTTTTTAAAAGTATCCATTATTTTATCTTTTCTATTCTTAATTTGTTAAGGGAGTTATTATGAATGAATATTAAATATTGAATATCATTAGGACATATGGATTTAATTTGCTAGTATTTTGTTTGAGATTTTTACATTCATATTTACAATTGAAATGATCCTATAGTTTTCCTTATTCACACTGCCCTTATCAAATTTTAACCCATCATGCTAGCATCAGGAAATGAGATGGAATCAATTTCTTCTTTTCTATACTTTACACCTGACTGTGTAAATCTGAAATTGCTTATTGGATGTATGGTAGGACTCAGAGATTAATCTATCTGGGGCTAGTTTTTCCTTTGTGGGAAAATTTTTAGATATTTATTTAATTATTTGAAGGTTATAAATATATTCAGGTTTTCATTCCTTTTTAATCTAATTTTTGATAACTTGTATCCTTATAGAATTTTATGCATTTGAGCCAAATTTCCAAATTTCAGCCAAATTTCCTAGTTTTATGGCATAATTTTTAAAATACCACTTATCTTTTTCATCTGTGTATGTCTAGTAAAACTTTTTTATTACTTACATTTGTTATTCAAGCTATTTTTCTCCATGAGTTAATCTTGTAGAGATATGCATCCTTATTAACCATTTTTAAGAATTGATATTTGTTTTTTATTCATGCTATTATTTTAATTGTATTAATTTATGACATTTCTTTCTATTTTTGTTTTAAAATAATTTTTCTAACTTTATAACTTATGTGCTTAGTTTATTAATTTTGAACCTCTGACCTTTTAACATTCATTTACAAATATAATATGTAGATTTTTGTTGCTTTTTTTTTGTTGCTTAATTTTTTAGTTATGTTCTTCTTCTTGCTTTTTATTTAATTGCACTTAATTGATAAATCTTTTTACATTTGGGGGACTTGCTTTAAGTCTTTATGTTTTTGAGTTTTGTAAACATTTTCTGTGTGGTTAAAAATAAACGTGAACTCTCATTTTTGGTGTAAGTTTCCATACATATCATTATGTCAGCCTTGAGGTTTTTTTTTTTTCTCCCAAATAATCTATATTCTTTTACATTTTTCTTTTCTTAGTTTATCACTTACTGAGAGAAATATATTAAATGCATCCATTGCATGGTTGATTTGCCTGTTTCTTCCTTTGTTTGGTCAGTTTTTGCTTTCTGTTTGAGATTATTTTATTAAATTCAGATATGTTAGAACTCATACTCCTTGCTAGTTTAAATTTTATTTTCTGGTGACTTTATTTTAAGTCTTGTATTTTTTGTTGTACAATCTCTTTATCGTTAGTATAAATGGCTCAGGTTTATATTGGTTAAAATTTCCCTGATATGCCATATTTCATCTTTTTTATTTAAACTTTAAAAATGTTTAAATATGTCTGTGGCAGATAGTCTATAGGTGGCTTTAGCCTGCATTTTAGCTCTTTGTTTGCTTGATCCAGTATTTTCAACTGAAATGTTTGCCACAAGTGTTAAATATGTCATGGAATTTATTTCTACTCATACTTTTTGCCTAAATTCAATAATTATTTTACCAATCTTATGAACAACAAAAAGACTTTAGATCTCTTTAATTCTAATCACTTCCTCCTAAATTTTATACTATAATTGCCAGGTAATTTAGTTCTATTATAGTTTTAACTTCATAATACATTATTATTTTTCCTTTATATAACTGAGATTTTTATTTAATTGTATTTAAATATTTAGCATCTATCCATGCTAAATATTAGCACTTTCTTTGTTCATGTTGTATTTTGAACATTTCCTTCTGCTTAGAGCACACTCTTTAGAATTTCCTTTAGCGACAGACTATTAGTTGTTTACTATCTCAATTTCTGTTTGTCCCAAAACACCTTTACATCCTTTTTTTGGCAGCGGGGGGCTTGGAACCAGCTTTTACCCCTTCTCAGGGACTTAAATATATTACTTTATTGTTTCCTTCTTTTAACTTTCAAGTTTAGGGGTACAAGTGCAGGTTCGCTACATAGGTAAACTTGTGTCTGGTGGTTTGTTGTACAGATTATTTCATTACCTTGATATACTTACCCAGTATGTGTTGTTCCCCCCATGTAACCATGTGTTCTCATCATTTAACTCCCACTTACAAGTGAGAACGTGTGATATTTGTTATTTTGTTCCTGTGTTACTGTGCTAAGGATAATGACCTCCAGCTCCATCCATGTCCCTGCAAAGGACATGATCTCATTCTTTTTTATGGCTGCGTAGTATTCCATGGTGTATGTGTGCCACATTTTCTTTATAGACTTTATAGACTTTGTGAACTTGATCTTTGATTTTCGTGACCATTCAGGATATAGGAGAGGTCATAAAGCACTAGCTGATAAAGCCCAGGGCATGATAAAGTCAGGAAGCAATGTTTCCACATAAAGCCACCACATCCAGCCATCCAGTTTTCATTGATAGGCATTTAGGTTGATTCCATGTCTTTAATATTGTAAATAGTGCTGCAGTGACCATACGCAAAAGAAGTCAGCCATCATTCCAACTGTAAATCCTTTGAAGATGTTTTTCTTTTCTTTTCTGGCTGCTTTAAAATCTCTTTGTCTTTCATGTTCTTCAGATTAACAATAATTATCTGCAAGAGGTGTTCTTTTATCTACCCAACATTTATTCAATTCAACCAAAGATAAATTTGTGGGTTTTGGTGTGCCTTAAATCTTATATCATTCATAAGCTTCAGAAAATTCTCAGCCATTATCTTTTCAAATATTATATCTGTTTCACTTTTATTCTACTTCCTCTCTAAATTTTTGCATGATGAGTATCTTTCGTGTAACTTCACTTATTTTCATATTTTTTCTCTCTATGCTGTATTCCAGTTGATTTTTTCAGA
Organism: Hylobates moloch; assembly: GCF_009828535.3. Classification (NCBI taxonomy): domain Eukaryota; kingdom Metazoa; phylum Chordata; class Mammalia; order Primates; family Hylobatidae; genus Hylobates; species Hylobates moloch. The sequence continues at coordinate 202,638,855 of NW_026652276.1, forward strand.
TTTATCTTTTAATTCATTTATTCTCTTCAGTTACTGTCTCTTTCACTTCTAAATGTTAAATTTTGTTTATTCAAAGGTATGCTTGAAATTTTTCATGGATCCTTGTATTTATTCATCTTTCAAAACCTTCTTTTATTTCTGCAAACTTGTTAAAAAAGTACTTTCTATACTCTCTATTTGATAATTATATCATGAGTCTTTGCTGGTCTCACTCTGTAGTATATTGTTGCTCTACGTTCTCAGGCATGGTGCCTTCTCCCAGTGTGTTTGTGACTTTTTACTATGATCTCATATCTCATAACATTATTTGTGAGAATTTTTAAGGTCTGGGGAGTTTCTTATTGAAAATTTTGTGTTTGTTTCTTCCAAGCACGTAAAAACGTTAACCTGGGACCACCACATATTAAATTTGTGACCTAAGGCTCTTCAAACACCTAATCAATGGGAATGCAGGCCAAAAATGTGCCACAAAGTTGAATTTTTTATTCAACCTGCTGTAATGTTGAATTTACATTACACATTTTCTAGGACAGATGTTTTCTTAATTTATCAACAGAGTTTGAGAGAAGCAATTTTTGTTAGAATCCTTGGCACTTTTATAGGTCTGGCAAAATGGCTGTGGCTTATTTATTTCTTGCTTACTCTTATAATGTGGTGGCTTTATGTGGAAACATTACTTCCTGACTTTATCATGCCCTGGGTTTTATCAGCTAGTTCTTTATGACCTCTCCTATATCCTGAATGGTCATGAAAATCAAAGATCAGGTTCACAAAGTCTATCAAATATACTCATGATGAAAGCTAGCTTTAGCCCTTTATTTAAGCATTTGAGTTCCCACTTTAACTTGGGTTTTAGTCTCTGAGTTTTCCTTTCTAAATGCCAGGTCACTGGTGGAATTAAGAGCATATTTAAAAATAGTTTATCCAGCTCTTTAATTTTCAGTACAGAAGGTGATTGATATATCTAGTCTATCACACTGCTACACAGGGGAATTTCAGACATGGTTTTTAGATTGGGCACTGAAATGATAAATACCTGCCTTAACACTATCATTAAGAACCTTCTGCTACACTTTCCCTCTGACAAAACAAGCACTGTCAAACCATTCCCTGTGTCTGTTAAAGCTTTTCAGGAAGCAGACACTAGGACGGAATTAGAAGTGCCAGAAATGTATTGGGACAAATGCTTGGGAAGAGGAATCAGGAGCAGGCAGGGAGAGTCTTCAGATGCAATGCATGCCTGCCACTTGTGAAAAGAGAGGAAAGCAAGATTTGGTAAGAAGCTCAGACTTCTTATAGCTCTTAGAAAGTCTCAGCCAGGCCAAGGGGGATTCCTAGAGCAATAGTTCCATTAGAGGTGTCCTGTCTTAGACAGAAATGGCGACTATGCTTAGTCAATAGCTGGAGACGTCCTGGGGAGAGCAGGGTCTCAGCACCCAAACTGCAGCAGATCCTGATAGTGCAGCTGGTGGGTACCGTTAGCTAACTGCACTCCTCACAGCAGGTTCTCTCTTCCAGAGAAAAATGAACAGCTCACCTCTCACGGACTTGCACTGCTCCTTCTGTGCATCATTTTTTTTTTTTAATTTTCATGGTGTATGAGAAAATGTCGAGTATCTACGAGCATGTGCATCATTTTACTGGGATAGTTGAGGTGGTTTCTACTCCAAATGCCTGATATGTAAAATTCACTCAAAAAACCCTCCCTTCTCTGTGTATCCTTACCCCTAAGTGCCCATTGCATTATACACCACAGCCATTTGAAACTGCAAAATCATTTTTATTAGCATACAAGGAACTCTGGATTTAACCTATATTCTTACTAGGAAATGAAGAATTGCGTATGTGCTATTACTCAATTACGATGGTAAAGTTTTAGAATGCTAATAGATCTCTCTCTGACTTTTTCTCCTATCCTTCCTATTATAAACTACAAAAAATATTTATTCTTGGCATCATTAATTGTTCTTGCTAATCAAGCTATTTTCATTCTCAGATCTATCTCATCTTTCTCTTATGAAAGAATGTTAAATGGGTTTTTTGCTCTTGTCCTGAAATTCAAGCTAAGACCTGAAATGCTAAAAGTAATCAGACAACCATCCTTTCTAGCCTCTTGGTTCATATAAGAAGAGGGAAAAGGATCAGTCCTGATGACAGGCTAGTTCCTCCTTTCCTGTTTGAAGTCAGAATGAGAAGAAAGGAATGGAGATAGAAAAGCAGAGAGAAAGACTGACATTTCATGATTAGCCAGGGCAGTTTCCTTTTTGTTTTATTTTATAATGGCTGCTGAGTAAGGATAGCCTCAGCTCACTGATGTTGTTAGAAAGTGACAATTCTTGCCTTGCAGAAGGATTCCTCTGCAATGATCTGGCAATTTGGCCTCAGTTTGAAATAGAATTTGCCTGCAGCTACATTAGCATGATAAAACGCAGCAAATTCACAGTCTCTTTCTGGCACTTTTCCTGCAGTATTTGTAGAATACTAGAAACTATTTTTTACACATTAGTTATACCTGCCTAAAAATCTTCAGACCATCATCAATCTGCAGAGATCTGAGAGAAGAAATTTAAGTTGTTCCCTCCCCTAGGCCCCCAACATGCCATAAAACAGTTTAAGGAAAACTTACTGGCCGGGCACCGTGGCTCACACCTGTAATTTCAGCAATTGGGAGATGTAGGCGGGGGGATCACTTGAGGTCAGGAGTTTGAGACTAGTCGGGGCAACATGGCGAAACCCCGTTTCTACAAAAAATAAAAAAACTAGCTGGGAGCAGTGGCACATGCCTATAGTCCCAGTTACTTGGGAGACTCAGGTGAGAGGATCACCTGAGCCCAGGGAGGTTAAGGCTGCAGTGAGCTGTGACTGTGCCACTGCACCGCAGCCTGGGTGACCGAGTGAGACCCTGTCTCAAAAAAAAAAAAAAACAACAACAACAACAACAACAACACAAAAACAAACAAACAAAAAACACTTACTGCTTAATGGCATAGGTCAAATGATATAACAAAATTGTAAATATTGTCTCTCAGAACTAGTCATTGGACAAGCAGAGTTGATCACAGTTACACAGTAAATTATTTTTTGCAACAAATCCATTTTTGTTCTCTATCCATTCATGAAAACACAAACGCTAACTTCATTATATCCTATAGCCATTAAACACTTCTAATAATTTCCAGCTAAATTAGTTCAGAAGACTAACTTCTATTTTAATCACAGAGTGATTTAAAATTCTCATTCTTTAGAGTTTTGGTTTCAAATGTCAAACCAATTAAATGAGTCATTTTAGATAGTTGTTTCTATTCATTACTAAATAATTGTCTTCAATCTATAACTCCTTGCAAGGTATTTTTCCTAATTACTTGCCATGCAGTAGCTATTTTAAAATCTAAAGCATTTTTCTAGTTGGCATTTTTAATACACTAAAATCTCTTGCTAATTGTGTGTAAGTTTTAAAATACAACATTTTACCTCTTTTTTTTATGCTTTCAAGACCAGTGTCGGTATAGAAAAGAACTTTCAGGAAGAAAAACACCTTCACTCTATTAATATGGTTTTTCTTTTAGAAACTATATAATTGTTGTCTCTATTTATTTTCTTTTATTTTCATTTGGTCACTAGAAATTTTCAAGTATCAGTAAAGTAGATTAATGTTCATTAAATGAATTTATCTGTACTTTAAAGTGCTTGCAATTAAAAAAAAGAAAGAAAGAAAGAAAAGTACTCATGTGAAAAATGAGTCTTTGACCAAAAAATAAAAGGTACATGTTTTCTAGGAATATACAAATTCCATTTTCACTATGGATATTCTTTCTATATAATGAGAAATTTCATTAAAATTTTAAAAATAAAATATTTGTTAAAACTTTTCTCATATTAATTGATCACCCTCAAATTCTATGTGCCACAAAATCTGTTTAGGGTCAAGGTCCATCATCTTAATTTCAGGTAAAAATTGCTCTTCTTCTATTTCACCCTTTAAATGGGCAAATGTAGAGAGGTGGATATTACCAAGTGATGGTGCAGGTGTGGGTGAAAGGAAATTCTCCTGAACTGCTGGTGATTGAGCTGAGAGAAGTTTGGATGGTTCTCCAAATACCAATGATGATAATGTGTGATGAAATGAAGGATATAATTAATCCAACTCTCTGCACGTGAGTTCCAAAACAAATAAAATTGTAAAATAAATATAAGAAAGTTACTGATGGAAATATAAAAGAAGAATATTCTGTATTTTGCTTCTTTTTTCACTTGTTGTAAAGGCTGATATTTTAGTAGTACATGATAAACATCATTCAGTACGTTAGCTGGGCATGATGAGAGCCACTGTGGCCAAATTTAATATACCTTAGCTATGCAGTTCAAAAATACTGCTTTCTAAATTTTGAGGAATTCTGAATGTAAAGAGTCATACATTTTGAAAAAATGCCCCAGAGGAAAGAATTATATAAATAAAATACACTGAATTATTAAATATATATTTGCTATAAAATCTTAGAATATTATGTGACTATGAACCAAAAGTAGTTCAAGACACATCTCCTGTTGGCTTCTCATCCACCTTTTCCAAACTCTGAAGCCCATCATTAGCAGACTGGAGATTACAATGAGTAAAATCAGGTTAGTTGGAAGTTCATGTATTCTAATTTTTCCCATACTCTGCATTGTCACAAGCAATGTATTTGTGTCTCTATAAACTCTATCTTTCAGCAAAAGAGACTGCATGCATGTATGCACTCTGTCTTCAAACAAAGGAGAGTGAGTCCTAATTCCTGATGTGAAGCAGAGTAGTGTGTCCACACCACCTCATGATCAGGTTATTAGTTGTGACTTCAATGAAATTAAACGCATGACTTAACTTGATTCTGAAATAAGTAATGATGCCTTTCCAAGATTGATAGTAAATTATCTTCATAGTACAATAAATATTCTTATAGATGTGTATCACTTGGGGGCCAAATGTCATGCTTAAAATTGAAAGGTTACTTTAGATCCATATGAGAATGTTTAATCTTTTCCAAATTATTGCTAACAGTTTGTAATCCACATATACACTGTCGCCATCAGCCAATATTTATTGTTACACCTGCTATGTATACAGGAGAACAAAAAAAATCAATAGGCTTATTTACCTACTTAAAGTATTATTATGTTGCAAAATGGCTATAATTCAGCAGAAAGTTTAGTCAACAGGGAAAGTTAAGGTCTTCTTACAATATTTACTCATCTCATAACAATCAGATTCAAGGTTATTTTTGCAAAGGTACTCACATGTGTTACTACACCTGTTATTAAGATCGCCCATGTTTGCTCAATTCAGTGACTTTCATGCTATCATATAAATCAAATAAAATGTGTAATTATCTCCAGGTAATGAAACATTTTTATATATCTATAAATATTTTATCTTCATTAGTCTTTTAAAATAGTAACAAATTAAGAAGTATTTATGAATTCAGAATATATTGTAGTTCAGATGAATGCAGTTCAGATGTGGTTATATGTCAAGGCATATTATATGTCCATCAGTAGGCTATATTAAGTGTAGAATGAGCTTTTCTTGTCAAATAAATATGATCTCTGGTAAAATAATTCAAAAACAGCACACATTGTAATACATTAAAATAATCGTGTGTCTGAAACTTTCCTTCTCCAGACTGAAGTTTCTGAAAGTCAAGGACTATGTTTTAGACATGTTTTTGTATATAGCATCTAGCATAGTGCCTGGCACATGGTATATGCCCTAGAGAGGTTGGTAGAATGAATGAATGAAATGAGTAATCTGATTGAGACAGCAAACTTAAATGTTAAAAATCAAAAACTCAAAGAAATAACAAGTTGTGTGGCACAAAATCACTAAAAAGGAGAGACATTATGGAATAGACTGATCTAAGATTTCATAAACATGTTAGCTCTGGAATAGAATGGAGAAAGACTGTTTGGTTTAGGGAAGGGATGAACAAAAGGAAAGATGTTTCATATGAGTAACTTTCTTAGTGAATCAGCAATAAGCAAGAGCAGAAAGCCACGAATTGAAAAATATCCGTCATATAATTGAATGAATGAACACGTTGTGTTTGGGCAGCAAAGTGACTAGTCAGTAACTGAGCAGTAATAAAGTGAAATGAGCAGGACTAGATTATCCACGTCCCTGAAATTTGGACAGAAGAATATAAATGTCATATAACAAAGCAGGGAGACATTGCGTATGGTGAGGTTAACATCAACTCATCAATCAGTCAATCATTCCAAGTTTGTTATGTTCAGCATTGTGTGTTTAAGGTAGATTTGCCAGTCATCAACGTGAAAGATAGGATTAGGGGAGAAACTAAAGCCCCATAATTCATTTTGGAAAAGATAAGCTGAGTTTATGCAGATACTAGGTAATCAGGATGCTAGAAAATTAAGGATAAAGGTTGCATTAGTGACAGGTTTCAGAGCAGACAAATAATATGCAATCTAGTGACAGATTGTTGATTGCGTGTAATGAAAGGAAAAAAATGAAAGAGACTTCAAAACATGTGCACTACTTTAGAGTAAGAAAAATGCTAGGACTGACATAGTTTAAGTGCAGAAACTGTATCTGTCTTATTCATTATCGTATTCCAAATACCTAGGGCAGCCCTCACACAGGGTAGGCACCTACAGCTATTTGTTGATTGAGTGAAAGAATAACCAAATAATTAGAGTATCTACCATGTGCACAGTCCAGTACTCTGCATTGGGACGGGAGCAATGCATTTGTATATAACCCCCTGTGTGCAACAAACTGCATCTAATAAAGGAGGCAGATATGTATCCATGTTAGCATATACAAATAGATATGTGTACATTTTTATATGTACATGTATGAGGGAATGAATAAAAGGGATGGAAGGAGAAATGCTCCATAACGGACTTATAGTTACAAACTGAACATTACTAGGCCCATTACTGAATCAACACTTGATAATATTTGTATTTTGTCAAAACATATACCAATCACTTCAATTTAATTATATTGTAGTGAGGAATCCAGAAACAAAATATGGTACCTGTACTTAGGGTTTTGCATTTGTTGTCTAACATCTCCTCTCTAGCAAGGCAGGAGCATAGAGATAAAAGCAGTTTATGAGAACTATAATTCTAAAGGAAGCAGAGAATGATGAAAAGTCAGGGATGTGGAAAGAGAATGATGAACTTGGAAATGTCTGCAGTGCAAACTGATTGAGGAAGGGAGACAGTACCGAAGTTTTATCTTAAGGACTGCATACAATTCTAATTGCTGGCAAAGCGGGGAGAGGACATTCCTGGCTGAGGGAGCTGTTTGAGTTAAAGGGTGAACAAAGCTCCACAGAACATGGCAAGGTATATTAAAAGTAAGCTTAGAAAGTTAGATGAGCATCTAAAGACCTTGAATATCAATCCAAAGCACTTAGCTCTTATTTCTAAGAAACAGTGGTTTGGAGAAGGGAAGGGGAAAGGAAATTAACATTTATTGATCACTTGCCACATACTAGAGACTACCTAGTATTTTTATGTTATTTAATTAGTTGGTAAGTGCTCAAGTCAAAACACAATCTGACCTTTCAGTAGATAACTCAACTCTGACTGCTGCTGGAGGAGGGAACCAGAGAAATCAGACTATAAGCAAACTGAGCAGTAAATTCATATTTAGAAAAAAAATACATATATGTAGAAATATTGTATGATTATTTGCCAACCTTCTTCCAAAAGGCACAGTTCTATGACGCTTACAACCTGACTAGATCACGTATTGGGTAAAATGTAAACCTAAGTGTAAAACATGTCAGGTTAATAGCAAAGGCATTGTTGTCAGGTGAACCTCTGAATCTTTGTGATCACTTAATAGCAACACTGGCTTGAGTAATAATTTTAATGTCTTTAAGTCTGGCTAGGAGTGGTGGCTCATGCCTGTAATCTTAGAACTTTGGGAGGCTGACGTGAGCGAATCCCTTGAGCACAGGAGTTCAAGACCAGCCTGGGCAACATGGCGAAACCCTGTCTTTACAAAAAATACAAAAAGTTAGCTTGGAGTGGTGGAGCGCACCTGTAGTCCCAGCTGCCCGGAAGGCAGGGGTGGGAGGATCTGTTGAGCCTAGGAGGTTGAGGCTGCAGGGAAAGGTGATCACATCACTGTACTCCAGCCTGGGTGATAGAGGGAGACCCTGTCTCAAAAACAGACAAAGCAAAGCAAAACAAAACAAAAGTGACAATATTGCCACTCTACTGGGTTTGGGTTTATGCATTAATTACTGGAGAACTTGCTTGTAAAGTGCTTTCCAACACACCTGGCCAAGCTCTGGGTTGTTTACTCAAATGTGACACACACTTAGAGATTGTTATTTTATCCTTATTTGCTTCAACATTTGATTAAAGCTGGTCACCCTCTAATCTGCTGCTGCTCTAAGTGTCAGAACCCTGTTCTTGTTCACTTCTGTGTTTCTCACCTCAGCACAGTAACTGGCTCATATTCTGCTCAATATTTGTACTGAATGTATGAAGCTATTGTAATTATTAAACATAAGTACTCAAAATATAATTTTTTAAATTGTGCTAATTCTGATTATAATTACATCTCTAGCAAAAAAAAAAAAAAAAAAAAAGAAAAGGTAGGGGTTCGTTTAGTTTTAAATATATGCTATATCATGTGGGTAAGAAAAAAAGAAAAAGGATTAAGAAAGTAGACCAGAGACAGTGCCTGATAAGTTAACTTACCAGCAAATTTTTCCTGTTTTCTTCGCATTTTCCTTGCTTGACAAATTTTTCAAAATTAAAAAGCAAATGAGCATTTCTTGTAAGAAGTTAAACCGTACAATATACAATCGTCTCCCCTTCTGTATTAGTCTATTTTCACACTGCTGATAAAGACATACCTGAGACTGGGCAATTTACAAAAGAAAGATTTTTTTTGGACTTACAGTTCTACGTGGCTGGGGAGGCCTCACAATCACAGCAGAAGGTGAAAGGCATGTCTCACATGGCGGTGGCAAAAGAGAGAATGAGTGCTATGTGAAATGGGTTTCCCTTATCAAACCGTTAGATCTCCTGAGACTCGATCACTATCATAAGAACAGTGGGAACCGTAGAAAAGACCCACCCCCACAATTCAATCACCTCCCACCGGTTCCTCCCACGACCCATGGGAATTGTGGGAATTAAAATTCAAGAAGAGATCTGGGTGGGGATGCAGCCAAACCATATCACCTTCTTACTCCCACTTGCACCAAAAATCAATACTAATGCCTGGCATATGTATCCTCCATACCTTGGTCCTTGTTCATACAATCATTTACAAGCCAATATGTGTAAAGATATCATTGCTTTGTATCTGATATTTTTTATAGTAAGATATAAAAATGGAAGGTTGCAAAAACATACAGAATAAGGAATAATTGGAATAAAAAATAGAAAGAATAATTATAAAGTCTATATTTATGTAACCATCACCTAGATAAAGAAAAAGTACACTTTCTCAACTCAGCATCCTCAATGTGACTTTTTCTTTGTTTCTATCTCATTCCATATCCCCAGAGATAACCATTATGACAACTTTTGTGAAAATTATTTTCATACTTTTCTTTAGTTTCAGCACCTGTAATTCTATCCCTAAAACATAGTTTAGTTATGCATACTTGAATTTTATATAAATTAGTTTATAATATATGTAGTTTGGAAGTATGTCTTCTATCTTCTTTTTTTTTTCTTTTCTGTTTTTTTTTTTTTTTTTTTTTGTGAGATGAAGTTTTGCCCAGGCTGGAGTGCAATGGTGCGATCTTGGCTCACCGCAACCTCCGCCCCCTGGGTTCAAGCAATCCTCCTGCCTCAGCCTCCTGAGTAGCTGGGATTACAGGCATGTGCCACCACACCTGTCTAGTTTTGTATTTTTAGTAGAGATGGGGTTTCTCCATGTTTTTCAGGTTGGTCTCAAACTCCTGACCTCAGATGATCCACCTGCCTTGGCCTCCCAAAGTGCTGGGATTACAGGTGTGAGCCACCATGCCTGGCCATCTTCTATCTTCTGTTCATTAGTTTGTTAGATTTATTGTTATTGGATGTGGCTGCAGATGTTAACTTTTATTACTTTATAGAAATGATACTCCAACTACAGTTCCTTGGCCACCAGCGTCAGCCTGCTGCTGTTAGAAATCTCTATCACAGACCTGCTGAATCAGAAATTCTGGGATAGGGAGCAGCAGTGTGTTTTTGCAAGCCCTTCAGGTAATTATGATGCATTATGAAAAGCACTGCTAAGTAAAATTAAAATATATGAACATATTAAATTTAGATGATCCATTTTACTCTTGATGTGTATTTGAATTATGTCAGGTATTAACTATTGCCAAGATGGTGCTGTGAACATTTATATATATGTATCCTGGAATACAAGGGCATGATATCATTTAGAATTTATATCCAGTTGAGAAATTGCTGGATCATATGCTTATCTTCAATTTGATGAAAAATGCCACCCTGTTTTCTAGTGTGGTTTTGCTAATTTACAAGTCTTTCACCTAGCTCTTCCTTTTGTGTCTCTCTGCATACTAGAATTGGTTTTATGATATCCTAACATGTACTTTACCTAAATCTATCTTACTTCAATTTTTCTCAAGCTGTAGGGTATCTACTAATATTCTCTGATGACAATAAATCACATTTGGAATTTTGTTATTTATTTTAAAACATATAGTAGTATAATTTTCAAAAAATTAGAAAATATTATATACTGTTTAGATTATTTTCACTTAAAAATCCCTGTTATAAATCCCAATTCAATCATAAGCTTCTAATATAATAACTTATTTTTTTGATAGCTGCTAAGTATTTCATGATGTGGAGGTACTATAATTTATTAGGCATTCAATCTTTTCAAGGTTTTTTTCCCAACACAAACTAGGCTGCAACAGACATATTTGTTTATACTTTCTTACTGTATAAGTCAGTTTGGGTTGCCATAAGAAGATACTGGGTAGACTAAACAACAAAAATTTATTTTCTCACAGTTTATTTTCTTCGAGGAGGCTGGAAGTCTGAGATTAGTGTGCCAAAACGGTTGGGTTCTGGTAAGGATTCTCTTCCTAGCTTCCAGATGGCTGCCATCTTGCTGCGTGCCCACATGGCCTTTCCTCAGTACCCGCAAGGATAGAAAGGGGGAGAAAGAGAGAGAGAGATAAAGAGATTGCACGTGCACATGCACGAGAGACAGAGAAAGAGACAGAGAGAGAGAGAGAGAGAAGGAAGATCTGGTGTCTTCTTATAAGGGCACTGATCCCATTATGAGAGCCTCACTGTCATGACCTCATCCAAACCTAATTACTTCGCAAAGGCCCCATGTCCAAATACCATCACACTGGGGGTTAGGGCTCCAACATACTAATTTTGGTGGGACACAGTTCAATCCATAGCACTTACATACTGGGCATTTATTTAATGTGGTAGATTTCCAAGAGTGGGTTGGCTATGTGGAATTATCTAGTAGATAGTACCAGAGTGATATCCACACATATTGTAAGAGTTCCCATTTATGCCACCTATACAATAAACATTCTTTTAATTGCATCCCCATCAATATTGGGGAATTGATTAGTCATATCTTTTACTTATTTTTCTATTGGATTGTTTGTTTTTCTGGTCAATGTGTAGAAATTCTATTTATATCATATATGTCTTTATTATTTCTATTTCTTCTGTGCTGGAAATAATTTTTCCTTATCATTTGTTTACCATCTTTGTTTACAGTATTGTTGATATATTACTAAATATTCTATAATCAATGTGTCTCTTTATCATTATTTGAGTTTTATATTCTTAGTTAAGATCTCCCCCATTCCTATATTTTGTTTATATTTATATTTAAATCTGGAATATGTTGTGTGATATGTGTTCAGCTTCATTTTTATAGTAGATAAGCAATTGTGTATCATTATTTAATAAATTTTCCAAAAGGTGAAGTACCCACTTTGTTGCAATATTAACTTCTCATGTATTCTGTATTCTCACGTATATCTCAAATTTCTATGTTGTTCCTCTGATTTTAGTTTTCTAACAGCAGCTGTACATGTGTTTATGTGAGTTCAGTGGTTTTATATATGTCTTCATAGATAAGTAAGGTCTTCCCTCTTCCCTGGGACATTCACTTTTCCATATGAAATCTAAGATTATTGAAATTTATCATTCAAAAAAATCCCTGTTTAAAATCCAATTATATTCGATTTATATAATAATTTTGGCACCGCTGCCATTTTAGTGATATACTTGATATGCTTTATTTCTTCAATTTTATTATATTACTACTTAACTTCACAGTGTTGCTTTCCTTTTTGGTGCAAAAGTATGTTGCCCAAGTTGTCATATGTCCTTCTTTCCTCTTGTTAAAGTACAGAAAATTCTCCTCCTTTTTCTGGAACTCATGATCTAGCACTCAGTTCTCTGATATGTGAAAATAAGCTTCTAACTATTTCTTCATCAAGATGTTCTATTTTCCCATTGCTTTTATCTTCCATTCAACAAGTGAGCAGTATGAACTATTTTCACTTCCTTTAACTCTCTCTCTCCCTTCTACTCTTGGGATTTGCTGAGATAGACTAGCATTTTTAGTTCTAGACTATTATTAGAATTTCCCTTGCAGTGTTCCAAAAATTGTCTTCTATTTCAAAAGTTCTTGTTTAGCAGTTACAGTGCATATTTTCAGCACTCTGTAAGTACCCGAAGTTTATTGCTCACCACTGTTTTTTTCTCCTTATAATCTCCTATTTTAAGATGTTATAGCAGGTTGAATAGTGGCCCCCAAAAGATAGATCTACGTCCTAACCCCTAGTACCTGAGAATGTAACTTTACTTGGACATAGGATCTTTGCAGAATCAATTAGGAATCTCAGGATGAGAAGATTCAGGATTTAGAGTGCCCTAAATCAATAAATGGTGTCTTTATAAGAGGGAGAGTGGAGCAGGAGATTTTAGACACAGGCACAGGGGAAAAGGCCATGTGAAGATGAAAGCAGAGATTGGAGTGAAACACATAAGGAGCCACCAGAAATTCCTTAAGGAAGAGGCAAAGAAACCTTCCCCCAAGGAGCTTTTGGAGGCAAGGTTACACTGCCAACACCTCAATTTAGGAATTTTGGTCTTTAGAACTATAAGAATACATTTTGGTTGCTTTAAGTCACCTACATTAATTCTTTTTAACATTGGAAGACAACATCTTAGGGGATCTCAATAGGGAAGAATTTCATTTTTGTGTTTTAAAATGCCAATTGTCATGAGTTATCATGGAAATTCTCTCTTTTCCTGTTAGAATTATAGGGCCATTTCAGTTCAGCTGAGGAGGGTACTTATTTGGCCCTCCATTTAGAGTGATCACATATGATATAGTTTGGCTCCATGTCCCACCCAAATCTCATCTTGAGTTGTAATTCCCAGTGTTGGAGGAGGGGCCTGGTGGGAGGTGATTGGATCATGGGGCTGGATTCCCCCCTTGCTGTTCTCATGATAGAGAGTGAGATCTCATGAGAACTGATGGTTTAAAAGTAAGCACTTCCCCTCTTGCTCTCTGTCTCCTGCCACCATGTAAGACATGCCTTGCTTCCCCTTCTCCTTTTGCCATGATTGTAAGTTTCCTGAGGCCTCCCCAGCCATGCAGAACTGTGAGTCATTTAAACTTCTTTTCTTTATAAATTATCCACATTATCCAGTCTCAGGTAGTTCTTTATAGCAGTGTGAAAATGGACCAATACAACATATGTCTACAGGAAATTTACTTTTGAGCAAAGAATATATATATATAAACTAAAGAAATATGTACTTTTAAATTAGCAAATCTCATTTTTAAAAATATAAGATGATACAGGACAGACTATTAGAAGTACAGTGTTTCATATTATACTTGTATAGCAGAAAACAGCTAAACAAATAGAGCTGTACATCACAGACTCCAGACTCTATCAGTGTCCACATAAACAATCATGAAATTTCTCAACACCGTGGACAGGGCTTACAGGAAGGGAAGAAAAAGAACGCATCCAAAACATAGGGTATCAGAAAGGCTTTGAATTTTGTTATAGTCGTACTGAAAACTGGAAGGTATTGCTACCAGAGTCGTTCATGTGATCTTTGCATCCCGCAGAAGGCATTCCATTTATCTCTCCTCTCAGTCCAGCAAGCTAATTATCATCCTATGCTTTTAGAGCTATGAATATTTGACAGAGAAGGCATTAACAACTTCAGATACTTATTTTGGTTTGTTGCCTTCTGCAACAGAGTTCAGAAATTTTAAAAAGAACATCTGCCATATTAGAAACAATGGTATTTTTCCTAATTGTAATCTAGTATGATACTATCAATAATGATAAAGCTTAATATACAATAATGCATATGAAGCTTTTAAAAACAATTCTATTTTAACATGTTCCATTACAGTTCATATTCCAAATAAATGTTTATATGTAGCTCCTGCTTTTTTTTAGTTTTGCATTTTTTGGCCCTAGTTTATTCTTATTCACGATAATACTAGCTCACAAAATAGTTCCATTTTTAACTATAGAATGTTTTCTTAGGGGTTATTCCATTAATTCTTTTTTTCTGTCTCTCTCGCTCTCTTTTTTCTTTTTTTGAGACAGAGTTTGACTCTTGTCACACAGGCTGGAGTGCAGTGTTGCCATCATGGCTCACTGCAGCCTTGACTTCCCAACCTCGGGTGATCCTCCCACCTCAGCCTCCTGCCTAGCTGGGACTACAGGTGCGTGCTGCCATGCCCAGCTAATTTGTTGTATTTTTAGTAGAGATGGGGTTTCACCATGTTGCTCAGGCTGATCTAAAATTTCTGGGCTCATGTGATCCACTCACCTCAGCCTCCCAACGTGCTGGGATTACAGGCATGCCTGGCCCAGTTCATTAATTCTAATGAACCCTGAGGCATCAGAAAAATGATTTCAAATTGGTTTTGAGTTAAGGTAGTGTGGTAAATATAGAGATTTTATTTCATTGCTTTTCTCTATTTGTGATGAATAATATCACTGTATTAGTCATGGCTCTCCAAAGAAACAATCTGTGTATAAATACACACACACACACATAGAAACACACATGCACAGACAGAGAGAGAGATAGAGAGGGAGAGAGAGAGAGAGATTTGTTTACCATAAGAAATTGGCTGATGTGATTATGGAGGCTGTAAAATCCCATGATCTGCAGTCAGCAAACTGGAGACCCAGTAGAACAAATGGTATGGTTCCATTCTGAGTCTCTGAATACCTGAGAAACAAGAGAGCTGATAGTGTAAGTTCCAGTCTGAGTCTGAGTCCAAAGGCAGGAGAAGGCCACATCTTAACTTGAATACAGTCAGGCAGACAGAGTGAATTTTTCCTTATTCAGCCTTTTGTTCTATTCAGGCCTTCAACAGACTGGATAAGGCTCAGCAACATTGGGAAAGACAATCCGCTTTACTCAGTCTACCCATTAAAATGTTAATATCATCCAGAAACATTCTCACAAGCACAGCTAGAGTGATGTTTAACCAAATACAGTGATGAGCAAGCCACATGATGATATTTTGGTCACTGATGGACTGCATTAAGAAAGTGGTCCCATAAGATTATAATGGAGATACAAAATTCCTATTGCCTATGGATGTCATAGCTATCTTAATATCATAGTGGAACACATTATGACTCACATGTTTGTGGTGATGCTGGCGTAAACAAGCCTATTGTGCCATCAGTTGTATAAAAGTATGGCACATAAAATTATGTACACTACATAATAGTAGACAATGATAATAAACGACTGTGTTACTGATGTATTAACTATACTATAATTTTTATCATTACTTTAGAGCGTACTCCTTCGACTTTTTTTTTTTTAAGTTAACTGCAAAATTGCCTTACGCAGGTCCTTCAGGAGGTATTCCAGAAGGCATTGTTGTCATAGGCGATGAGAGCTCCATGGGTGATACTGGCCCTTACAACCTTATAGTGGGATAAGATGTGGAGGTAGAAGGCAGTGGTCGTAATGATCCTGACCCTGTGTAGGCCTGGGCTAATGTGTGTTTGTGTCTTAGTTTTTAACAAAAAAGTTTAGAAAGTAAAAAATAAAAATGAAACATTTTAAAAACATAAAAAATCTTTAGATAAGAACACAAAGAAAAATATTTTGTATAGCTGCTAAGTGTTATTACAAGTTTAAAAATATTGAAAGTTTATGAAGAAAAATGTTACAGTAAGCGAAGGTCAATTTATTATTGAAGAAGAAAAATGTTTTAAAATTAGTGTAGCCTAAGTGTACAGTGTTTATAAAGTCTACAGAGATGTACAGGAAGGTCCTAGGCCTTCACATTCACTTACCGCTCACCCACTGATTCACCCCGAGCAACAATCAGTCCTACAAGCTCCATTCATGTAAGTGCCCTATACAGGTATGCCACTTTTTTTTTTTTTTTTTTTTTTTTTTTGAGACGGAGTCTTGCTCTGTCGCCCAGGCTGGAGTGCAGTGGCGCAGTCTCGGCTCACTGCAAGCTCCGCCTCCCGGGTTCACGCCATTCTCCTGCCTCAGCCTCTCCGAGTAGCTGGGACTACAGGCGCCCGCCACTACGCCCGGCTAATTTTTTTGTATTTTTAGTAGAGAGGGGGTTTCACCACGGTCTCGATCTCCTGACCTCGTGATCCGCCTGCCTCGGCCTCCCAAAGTGCTGGGATTACAAGCGTGAGCCACCGCGCCCGGCCAGGTATGCCACTTTTTGTCTTTCATACCATATCATTACTGTACTTTTCCTATGTTTAGATACACACAAATGCCACTGTGTTACAATTGCCAACTGTATTCAGCCGAGTTACCTACTGTACCGGTTTGTAACCTAGGACCAATCAGTAGGCTATGCCATACAGCCTAGGTATGTAGTAGCCTAGATATGTAAAACAAACATGCTTAAAACCTAACTTGGGATCCTATCCAAGGGAAAAACATGCTTTTTTGTGGCATGTTTTATCTGAAAAGTTTTTTAACTATATTATTTCAGCTAAACTCTTTTTCTAATCATTTAGCAATAACACTCATAATTTGAGAATAGACATCATTGTGTTAAATCAAAACAGTATGTGGTCAGCACCAGTATACTTGCAGGGGTATGCACCCAAGTAGAAGTTAATCATTATGCTCTTAAAGACCGTTAGAAAAGTAATCTAAGAGTTAGCTTTTTAGTTTTTTAGTTAGTTTCTTGTGAAAGCTGTTATAGAGCACAGTGAAAAGGAGGGAAGTGAAAAAGTTCTCAGGGAATTAGGTATCCATGTTAGCTAAATGGCACTTCACTCCGAGACCTAAGTTAACACTTGATTTCTGGGCTTTTGGTTTTACATGCCAAACAATGAGGCTGTTACACTTTTTAAATAATCTATGAAACGCAATTCATCTGTTTTCACATATTATCTGAGTTCATTGTGAAAATTTCACCCTATTTTTTGAAAAAGTTGATATTTTAAAGATCAGAGTTTAAAAACTTTAGTGGGAAGATGATTAGGATAGAAAAACTACCTGTTGGATAGTATGCTTATTACCTGTGTGATGAAATAATACATACACCAAACCCCCGTGACATGCAATTTATCTGTATAACCAACTTGCACATGTACCCCTGAAACTCAAAGTTAAAACATTTTTTAAAACTTTAAAGCTATATAAGCAACACAGAAAACAAACAAGAACACATCAAGGTGACATAACATGGAAACTCCATTTCAATCTTGAGTAACTTTCAATGGGATTTTATGACCAATAAGGACGACCACAAAAATAACTATGCGAGAAAAGGCAATCATTAGTTAGCTAGATTTAATGATTCTACAATGTATATGTAGTTCAAAACATCATGTTATACACAGAAACGTACAATGTTATCTTTCAATTTAAAAAACAATGAGAAAAATACACATATCTTCTACTATTTCCTACTGAAACACAATGGTCAAGTCTAAAATATTTTTCTTATTCTTCAATATTCTAACTTCCAGAGTAGATAAGACAGGGCCTCTATTTGATTTCTAAAGTCGTTTGTTGTTTTAAGTTGACAAAACCACAAAATTAGGTTAACCTCAATGAGCTTAATGTGTTACAAGGAATATGTAATGCTTCTGAGTTTGAAAAATCTTATAAAATTTTTTTATGCAAATACGTACGTAAATCAAAATATATAATTCATTTTCTTAATGACATTCTCTTCCCATCCATATGGAATAAAATTTCAACTCTTTAAATTGATCTACAAGGTCTTTATGATAGACCCTCCTGTCTCTCCAATCTAATTTCTTCCTTTAATGAAAAAAAAAAAAACTTCCTCAAATAAATATAACTCTTGTTTTCTTGAAAGAGAATGATCTCTCAACATTGCTACTAAAACAAAACATAACAAAACAAACACACACAGAACTTTTTAAAAATATACCTCTCTTGGTGGTTTCTTCTGTCTCTTTAATTAGAACTTTAGCAATACCCTTACGTAGAATATTTTCCTGTCTTCAGGGTTCCTCATACCATCGGCTTACCAAGCCAACTCCACTGTATTCAATGTCTGAGCATCATTTTTTGTTCTTTTATAATATATATCAAAATTTGCCACATCCAATCACTACTTCCCAATTCTTATTTTAATAACCACTTGGTAGCATTTGACCTCCACCTTGTATTCTTCCATCTCGTAGATTTTATGACACCATTTTCTCTGGGTTTTCTCCCACCTCACAGGCTCTTCTCTTCAGTCTGATTTGTTGATTTTCTCTCTCACAAACCTCTACATGTTGTGTGCTCCATGGTTCAGCTCAAGGGCCAAATCTCCCTTCTAACTGCACTCTCCTCTTCCGTGATTGTATCCAGTCCTGTGACCATATATCATCTACTGAGTGATAACTTCCAGATATATATCACCTGATTTTCCCCAATCTTCCCTACCTTGTTGATGGCACTACCACCCATGCAATGTGTCAAGCCTCACTCTACAATCAGCCTTCCTTCTTCTCATTCTCTCATCCTTCACTACAAGTCCTATTGGTTCTGCTGTGTGCACTGAGACCATCTTGGTTGGATTCACTGTCATCACTCATCTTGACTATTGCAAAAGATGGATTCTCTTCTTTTAGTCTTAATTTCCTACAAGTCTGGCCCTTTAAAACCTAAATTAGTCAGGTTAGCTTCTGCTTAAAATCTCCTAAAGTCTTCCTGTTATACTTTGAATAAAATCCAATCTGTGTGCCATAGCTCCACAAAAGGGACAACTGCCTCTTAAACTTCAGCTTATACACCTCCCCTCCCACTTGCTAAGATCTGCCACAGAGTCTTCTTCACGTTCCTGGAGTACCTAGTGTGTGTCTTCCTTAGGGCCTTGCTACTCCTCGTTTCCTCTGCCTGGAATGTTCTTGCTCGGGCCTTTCACAATTGGCCTCATCTCATCATTCAGGCCTCCAGTCAGATGTTTCCTCCATACACAGGTCTTTTCTGACAATTCTCCTTAAAACACTCCGGTCACTGTCATGTTATTCCTGTTTTGTTCACTGTCCTTACTGTTTTGAAAGTTATCTTTATTCATTTTTTTAGTTTTTTGTCTTCCTTTTGCTAGCTCTATGAGGGCAGACATCTTAGTTTTTCTAATTCCATACTTCCTGAACAATTGCTAACATGCAGATGGCCCTTAGTAAATGGGAGATGTTAAACGATTGTATCTACATAACATAAAGCCACCATATCATGTTATATCATTCTTCCCCAAAAGGCTAAGATACCCAGAGTGTGGGCCTACCAAGGTCATTCACTGTTTTTGTTGTTGTTGTTGTTTGTTTTGTTTTTGTATTTTAGGGGGTCTTAGGAGTAACTCTGATAGCACAGTCACAATGAGTGTGCTGGGCCCGGGACTCTTGGTTTTAATGTGTATTTATTTGCTCCAGCTGCCAAAACAAAGTACCACAAATTGGGTGGCTTAAACAACAGAAATTTGTTATCTCATAGTTCTGGAGGCTAAAAGTCTGAGACCAAGGCATCATCAAGCTTGGTCACTGTGAGAGGTGTTAGGGAAAATCTTTCTATGCCTCTCTCCCAACTCCAGTGGTTTGCTGTCGATCTTTGCTGTCTCTCACCTGATCTCTGCCTTCGTGTTTGCGTGGCATTCTCCCTGTGTGTGTCTGTCTCCAATTTTTCCTTTTTCATAAGGACACAAGTCATACTGGATTAGGAGCCCATCCTATTTCAGTATGACTTCATCTTAACTACTTACATCTGTAATGACTCCACAAACGAGGTCACATACTGAGGTAACAGGAATTAAGACATCAACATATGAATTTTAGGGGGATGTAAATATTCATGGAAAGCAAGTAGAGTTCTTCCTAAAGAAAAGTGTACGAAACTAGGATTTGAGAATATGACCCTACTTTAATTTTATTAAATTATTAAGGATATTATAGGTGCATTCCTTAAAACACAGATGTGCTTTATAAGTTCGTATCTTGTGGTTTAAATGTACCAAAAGAAGCTTTATATTTTATGGCAATTTTCAGAGTTAAAATGTTATTTTGCTCTTTATCTACTTTTGTGGCTGCTACAAGGAATTTAGATCCACTGTATTTATAAGTCACACAGAAAAGAAGAAAATGTATGTATTAATCATCTCAAAAAATAAAACCTTCCATATTCTGTGGACTGTAAATTAGTCTGATTAGTGTAGCAAATACAAATGAACATGCTAAGCCACACACACTAATTGTAGCCATCATTCAGCAAAATAAGTTCTTTTCCACTTACAGTAGAAAGGAAAGGGAAAATGCAAAACAGGGCTATTCTGATGGTGTGCAGTCAGATATGGAATATTAATGCTTTGGAATAATAATGGGATTAGAAGACAGAGAGGCTGAGGCAGCAGTAGAAAACTAGGACTCAGGGATTACTAAAGTGAAGGAAAATCATATCCAAATAATAATTGGATCTGTGCCCCTAGGTATCAGTCAAGACCACTTTCCTGAATGTGATATTTTTCTAACAATTTCTTGATTCAACCCAACAGTTTATTTTTTAACAACACTAATTTCTAATAAATAGAATCTACAGATCTCTGAGAATACATTCCTATAAAACATAGATAAGGAAGGAAGGAAATTGCATCTTCAATTTTGGTCTGTGTCTTAGGAGGAATATTTTAAGGTCATATTTTCATACATTTTACATAGGAATACTATGTTTTGTATTAATTTGCCAGGGTAGGCTAACAACTATTGCAAATAATTCCTAAATCTCAGTGGTTTAACATAAGAAACGTTTATTTATCAGTTACATTACATCCCAGTGTGGACCAGCAAAGAGCTGTGCAGTTATTCAGGGGCCAGGATCCTTTTGACCAGTAACTTTCCCATTTCCTAAGGCCTTAGAGTCTTCTCACAGCTCTTGTTCACCTGGTGAGGCAAGAGAGTGAGCAAAAAGTATTACCAAGGATATTCTTATATACGAGGACTCTAAGTGGCAAACATCACCTTTACTCTCATTCATGGACCAGACCTCAGTCACAAGACCCCACCCCACTGTAAGGGAGGCTGCAATCTAAAGTCTACCTCTCAACCTAAGAGGAAAAAGGAACAGAAATTTAACATCCTATAGCAGTTTCCCTGTCACACACTAGAATCATAGTAATTCTATATTTCTCTTAATCACAGTGGGTGGGAGATGATAGATAAATAGATAGACAGACACAGAAAAGCATGTGTGGAGGGGTTCTTACCATGTAAACACCCAACTTAAGTTTCTTCAGTTATTTTAGAAATATTTATTTGCACATAAAAATGTAATGGAAAATCTGACAGTGAAGAGGCTTGCCATTGCTTAAATTCATGTTTTGATAAGCCTTTTTATTGAAAATAATACAAAATTTTCATGGAAATGATTGATAACGCCTGCTTCTAGTTATTTTAGATAGCCTATTCCCCAATTCACCCTGTAAGTGAAGTTTTGTTAGCCTGAGCTGCTTTAAGATGGCAAAAATCTCGAATGTGCTAATGCTGAGCACTATATATCAGTGCATTATATGTGCACTGATCAGTAGTTCATCCTACTTTTTTTCCTTTTCACAACACTTATAATTAACTAAATAATCTGTGCCTCTTTCCCCTAGGAACTATCTTTGTTAATGTTACTGAGATTTTGTCAGCTTGTGTGAATGGAAAACAATAGGTGCATTATAGCCTATCTGAATGTTGCTTAGAGAAACGGAAAGATTGGAAAAGTCTTCTTGCTAGGGACTGGTATTATTTCTTGAAGGTCAACAGTAATGTTTGGTTTCTAGAAGAAAGGAGTCTTGATGGATTTTTATCATGGAAACATTTACATGTAGAGATATGTTGCCATGTGTATACCCCAGAGACACAGATCTATTCCACCTTGACCATAGCCAACCAGCAGAAAAATTATATAATGGAAGTCTTACAACTTTTCTTAGGAGGTGTCATGCCCCTCTGAGGCATTGCTGGAGAAATTACAGTTCCATAATGAGACTCATAATTCATGTCAGCCTCAAGCCTTTTCATTCATTTATAAATGTTTTAGAGCTCTGTGATTCATAATGCCATAAGCTGGCTTTCTTTCAGAACTGTCATACTCTCATTCATGCCAACCATTCGTGCTTCTTGCCAAGAGACAAGCCCTGCAGTAATATATCATAAAGTTTAGTGCTTTCCTTGAATTGTTATAGTCGAAATTATTTTTCTAGGTACTAAGTTAGTACAAAAGAACACGTTTTAGAAAAATATTATATATTGAGAAAGAAATCAGGAAAGCAAAGAAAGATCTCTACCACATCCAAGATGTCATTTTAGAGTTATTTTCCACTTTATTATAATGCATATTTTCTTTATATGTGAGAACTGTTATGCCCTAAGAAAATGATAAACTTTAACATTGAACTGATATGAAATTAAAATGAAATGAGCTATCTGAAGTACAAGGCTTAGAATAAAAGTCTTTTGGGCAACAATCTTATTTTTGTATTTTATGTCCATCCTAAAAAATAATGTTTACGATACATTTTCTTTTTTAGAAAACTTCATTCAGTAATTCGTTTTAGTTAATTAAAAAGATTAAATATTATTCTATTACGCAATACAAAGCAGTTCTTAAAACCAGTTGAAGTTATGTAACATAAAACATGTGTTGCCGAGTTGCAGGTAACCCTTTCATTTGTGATTCATTATCTCCATGTGTTGCTCTTCACTGGCAATATCCTCTTCAAGATTCATTTGCTGTTCTACTCAGCAGGACCAATTTGTTATCTCCTGAATCACAATATGGCACAGCAGTGTGACACTGAAGAAATGATCTTGTATTTTATTCAATTCAACAAAATTCAGTGGACCCACCTATTATTTGAAAGGTTCACTGGAGGCTCTATTTTGCTAGTTTCTGAGCCAATTCAGATTCAAGCAGGAAGTTTTCAACAGCTGTAGATGCCCCACACAGCTGGACTTACCACTAGGCTCCTCTGCCATATCTGGAATCCCATGACCCACAGATGACTGCTGTGGGTTTTTGTTATTGATCTTCCTGCTGCCTTATGTTGTTAAAAGAGAGGCTGATTTCTTTGCCTGAGTTTTAATCCATCACCTCACTCTGAATCTTGCCTTCACATCTAAGCACTCTTGTGCTTAGACTTTCTCCATGATGTGGAATCTCGTGTCAGACCCTAGCTCCAAAACTGGATCTTTGCTGTTGATGGATATGTATTCTAATAAAGAATATCCTCTCTGTGAGTCCAGTATGGATTACTAGCTGGACACTCTACCACCAAGTTGAAGTGATGATGGTCAGCCTAATTTTCTGTAAGACACAGAGCCTCAGAATCTTTGCTTTTGTAATTGTCTACCTTTTGGCTATGGATCCAAGGAAGAAAGCATTGTTTTGTGAATTTTATGTTTTTCTATTTTACTATGAGTCAAATTATACAAAAATTGTACTGTTTTTGAATATAGGAAAGAAGAAGGTAAAGATGAAAAAAAAAATTCTGTTTTCACCATGGCCTCAGGAAAAAACAACAGTGGGGAGAAGAACAGAGAACAGGAGAAACACAGATTCCACAGAAAAGAAGCAAATTAGAAGTTTGTTCTAGCATCCCTAAATTATTTCCAGTCAATTCTCTTTTTTTCTCTTAAAAAGAGAACAAATAATAATTTTTTAAAAATCTAACTTAGAAAATAGACTAGTAAGCAACTGGGGAGATAGTGCTTAACATCAGAGTGGAGCCTTTAATTTTAGCTTTATTCTCTTTATTTTATTCTCCTTATGCATTAACATTTTAGGCTAAGCAATAATGTTTTCAATTAATCCCAAATGTGTTACGGTAGTCTATCAGTTGAATTTATTTTAGCAGTTACCTAGTGGATAGCTAATAAGTTAATTGAGGGCTTATGATAGTCTAGGAAAGTTTCTAAACATTTTATGCATATGAAATACTTTGCTCTCCTTTAGTCTACATGAGGTATTGTCATCATTCTCATTTTACAGATAATAAATCTAAGGCACAAAGAGGTTAAGGAACTTATACACGTTCACACATCTATTATGTGATAGTACAGATTTGAATGCAGGTGACCTGTCACCACAGTCTACATTCAATTCTGTGGCCATGCACATACCATATATGTACATATTAGAATTTATCTCAGTGGTTCTAATACTACACATCAATGACTAAAGAAATAGAGTATATCTACTGCACAATGTGTGCAAATATCTGTTTGTAAATACTTGAAGCACTGCTGGCTTTGGCAATTTTTGCAAATAAGGCAAATTCACATTTCACATTTCATGGTAATTTTTATTCATTTTACTCTTCAAACAAGCTTTCTTATTTTAATAGGAAATGATAGATTTATCATGCAATTCAGCAGTGTTTTTTTAAAGTGTGTTCCATGGAACATATATCCCAAAATCCAATATTCAGATTCTTAGATTTTCACCCCAAATCCTCTCTACAAGAATCTGAGGTGGAGCCTAAGAATCTGCGGTTTTACAAGTTCCTATGGTGTGTCTGATGCTTCTAGAGTTTGATTCAGAGGGTGCAGAGATTCCTGGCAGGGTTTCCATTTATCATTACTGCCTGCTCTAATTTAGACTAATTAGATAGAATACATTAACTTTCCACTCTTGTGTCCTAATTATTTACCTAAGACACACAACCTATTTTAAGTGACTTCCAAACAATTCATACAACCTTGACCTCTCCTATCCAGGTCACAAAAATATATATAATAATGAAAATTCACAAGCTTGTGACCAATCCAAGATTATCCAATGAGTAAAATCCAACATTTTACTCATAAGTAAAAATGTTTCCTTCACTGCCTCAGAAGACGTATCATTTATAGTTTCCTCCTTCAAGCTTTTTTTTTTTTTAAGTTTAATTTACCTTGAATCAATTCTTGGCTAAGCATTGACTCTAAATATTTTATAGCCTGCTTTCTGCATTTGTCTTAAATCTAGACTTTTTTCCCCTAGTGATTCTTTTGAGTAAACCTTTCTGAATTTTTCTGAAAAGTTTAAAAGTATTTTGAGCAGAATAGTTTCCCACCAAGTTTATTTCCTCCCATTGTATACTACATTATCTAACTAATTTCATTCCTGCTTAGCCATAAAGTGAACTAGTCATAGTTAAAGTCAATTCTAAAGTCAGGAGATACTATAATCAACAGAGCACTGGACCACAGCCCGCTTAAATTTCTGAAAACAAGGCTTCCTATACATGGTCCAATTGGTATGCACAATAAGTGATGAATGCTAGAATCCCAAACAATTGCTGTGAGGGGGGCTGAAACAGATGTTACAACTAAATATTTGAAAAGTAACACAGAATGGACATACTGAGAGGCAATTGTGAATGATGCAGATTATTTATGAACTGCCAAGAAAAATAAGAGGAACAGATCTTCCAGGTAATATCAGAGTTAACATGATTAATTTTGAAAGAGGCACTGGTCAAATCTGAGGCATTATTAAGTAGAAAATAGTGCTTAGCATAAAGCACAGTCCTCACAATCATTCAGAAAAGAATACAATATGAGAATATATTTTGTGAACCATGAGGTCTGTGAAGGTTTTATTATTATTATTGTTATTATTATTATCAGTAGTAGTAGTAGTATACATTGAAAGAACAAGTAGTCAAACATTGAACCTTTCAACCTAGTGTTAAATTTGTATTTCAATATAGGTCACATTGGCAATTTTAAGGAATTGTCTTATGTCTTTAATCACATTGACATATCATTACAAATGTTGATTAAAATAGATTGACCATTATGTGACACACCTGGAATTCTCTTAGAGATTTGGGAAGGTAATTAATGAAATTTAACCTTAGATATAGTGCTTCTAGCAATTTTTTATTGGGTTAGGGAAGTGTTTCTTTCAAAGGCTTTACCTTTTATATCAATGGTAAATATGAATTATATATAAATGGCAAATATAAATATGAATTGGAAACGATGTCACCATTATACTATTAATATAACGTGTTACATTCAGAGCCTAGTAGCTTGTGATAAAGTCACTTAACAATTCCAGTAACATCTCCTGTAATGGAGTAAGTGGATAATTTTTGGCAACATCTAGTAATGTAATCATATTTACTTATATTACATCATTGTAAAATATTCTTGTTAATGAAATGAATTAACTGCGTTGAGGGAGTATACAAGATGCATGTTTATTATAACCTATAATTTTGAAACAAATGATTGCCATTAAAAAATTTATTTTCTGAGAGAAGACCCAAATAAGTAAAAGTGAAAATCAGGACATTACAATTGATACAACAGAAACACAAAGGGTGATAAGAGATTATTACAAACAATTATACAGCAAGAAATTAAATAAATTAGAAGAAATGGGTAAACTCCTGGACACATACAACTTACCAAGATTGAAATATAAATAAATAGAATATCTGAACAGATCAATATGAATAAGGACATAAAATTGGTAATAAAAAGCTTCCTGTCAAAGAAAACCTCAGAATCTTATGGCTTCACTGTTGAGTTCCACCAAACATCAAACATCTAGAGACTAATTATTACCGATCCTTCCCAAACATTTTCACAAAATTGAACAGGAGGGAATACTTCCAAACTCTTTTATGAGGCCAGTATTATGAGGTTAGAGCCAGATGAGGACACTACAAAAAAAAAAAAAAAAATTACAAGGCAGTATCCCTGATGAACATATGTGTAAAAATCCTCAACAAAATACTAACAAACTGAATTGAATAGCACATTAAATTCAACAGCACATTGTTTACAATGATCAAGTGGACTTTATCCTAGGGATGCAAGAAGAGTTAAAAAAAAAATGCAACTCTATAAATGTGATACAACACATTAACAGAATGAAGGAGAAAAAACATATAATCACCTCAATAAATGCCAACAAAATTTTGACAATATTCAACATCCTTTTATGATTAAAAAAAAAAAAACTCTCAACAAAGCAGATATAGAGGAATGTACTTCAACACAATAAAGATCATATATGACAGACTCATAGCTAACATCATACTCAATGGGGGAAGGTTGAAACATTTTAATCTAAGATCAGGCATAATACAAAGATGCCCACTTTTACCTCTTCTATTTAACATTGTATCAAAAGTCCTAGCCAGGGCAATTAGGTAAGAGAAAAAAACAAAAGGCATCCAAGTTGGAAAGGAAGAGTTAAATTGTCTCTGTTTGTAGATGACATGATCTTATATTCAGAAAACCTTAAAGAATCTATCAGAACTGATAAACACATTCTGTAAACTTACAGAAGACAAAATCAACATATAAAATAAATATCATTCATATATACTAACAGCTAAGTATCTGAAAAAGAAATCAGGAAAACAATCTCATTTCAATAGCTAAGAAAAGAAACAACAAAATACATAGAAATAAATTTTAATCAAAAGTGAAAGACCTGTATGCTGAAAGCTATAAAACATTGATGAAATAAATTGAAGAAGACATAAGTAAGTGGGAAGATACTCCATGTTCATGAATTGGAAGAATTCATATTGTTAAAACGTCCAAACTATTCAAAATGATCTATAGATTCAATGTTAATCTCAATCAAAATTCTAATGAGATTTTATATAGAAACAGAAAAATAATCCTAAAATTTGCGTGAAACCACAGAAGACCCCAAACAGCTAAAGGAATCTTGAACAGAAAACAAAGAACCCACAAGAAAACAAACAAAAGAAACAAAGCAGTCCAGGCTGGGTGGCTCATGCCTGTAATCCCAGCACTTTCGGAGGCTGAGGCGGGCAGATCACCTGAGGTACGGAGTTCAAGACCAGCCTGGCCAACATGGTGAAAACCTGTCTCTACTAAAAATACAAAAATTAGCTGGGCGTGGTGGCGCAGGCCTGTAGTTCCAAGTACTCGAGAGGCTGAGGCAGGAGAATCACTTGAACCTGGGAGGTGGAGATTGCAGTGAGCCGAGATCACACCATTGCACTCCAGCCTGGGCAATAAGTGCAAAATTGTCTCAAACAAACAAAAAAAGAAAGAAAGTTACAGAGATTGCACTACCTGACTTCAAATTATACTACAAAGACATAGTAATCAGACAGTGTGTACTGGCATAAAAACAGATACATAGCCTGATGGAACAGACTAGAGAGCCCAGAAATAAATTAATATATTTACAACCAACTCATTGTTGACTAAGTTATCCAGAACACTAATGGGGAAAAGACTGCCCCTTCAATAAATGATGTTGGAAAAGCTGCATATACACATGCAGAAGAATGAAATTAGGCCCTTATCTCATACCACATACAAAAATAAAATGGATTAAAGACAAACAAAAGACATGACATTGTAAAACTACTAGAAGAAAACATAGGGGAACATCTCTATGACATCGGTCTGCGTAATAATTTTTTTGGATATAAACCTGAAAGCACAGGCAACAAACGCAAAAATAGACAAATGGTAGTACATCAAACTAAAAGTCTTTCACACCACCAAGGGAAAAAAAAATCAATAGAGACAACCTGTGGAATGGGAGAAAATATTTGCAATCCATGTATCAGATAAAGGGTCAATTAATATCCAAAATATATTTAAAACTCAATAGAAAGAAAGCAATTCAATTAAAAATGGACAAAAGGCCTAAATAGACATTGCTCAAAAGAAGACACACAAATGGCAAACAGGTATATAAAAAATTTTCAACATAACTAATCATCAGGAGAATGTAAATTAAAACCAGAATGAGATATCACCTTATGCCTGTTGGAATAGCTATTATCAAAAAAGAAAGATAAGTGTTGGCAAGAATGTGAAGGAAAAAAAAAAGCCTTGTACACTGTTGATGGGAGTGTAAATTAGACAGCCATTATGGAGAACAGTATGAAGTTTTCCCAAAAAAACTAAAAATAAAATTACCATATGATCCGGTAGTCTCACTACTGCATATATATCCAAAGGAAATTACATTGGTATGTCAAAGAGATATCTATTCTCCCATGTTTATTTTGCCTTATGAATAACAACCAAGATAGGGAATTGACTTTAGTGTCCATCAACAGATGAGTGAATAAAGAAAATGTAGTATATATATGCAATGTAATACTATTTAGCCATAAAAAGAAGGAAATTCTGTTATTTCCTTCAATATGGATGACTCTGGAGGCTATGATGTTAAGTGAAACAAGCCAGGCACAGAGAGCACGTTCTCACTTCTATGTGGAATCTAAAATAGTTAACCTCATGGAAGTAGGGAGTAGAAAGGTGGTTATCAGGGGCTAGGACAGTGGGAAAAGAGGGGGTTGAGAAAATGTTGATCAAAGGATATAAAATTTCAGTTAGGTAGGAGGAATAAGTTCAAGAGATCTCTTGTATAACATGATAACTATAGTTAATAACCATATATTTATTGTATTCACAGAAATGCAAAAATAAAAAATTTGAACTCATGGAAACAAAGAGTAGAATGGTGATTATCCATGGTTGGGGGCTGGAGATGGGGAAAGAGAAGATGTTGGTCACAGAATACAAAGTTTCAGTTAGACAAAAAATAGTCCTATTTTTAGTTCTAGCAAACATTTTAGTGGTCCATTGTGCTACATGGTGACCATATTTAATAATATTATATAGGATATTTCAAACTTGCTAAAAGATTGGATTTTAAATATTTCACCACAAAAAACAATTAGTAGATGAGGTGATAGATATGTTAATTAGCTTGATTTAATCTTGATTTAACTTATACAATGTATAGATGTATCAAAACATCATATTGTACCCCATATAAATACAATTACTATTTGTTAATTAAAAAATTTTAAAAGGTAGATGTTTTGAAACACTAAGTTTTGAGGGCAGTTTGTAATAAAGCAATGGCTGATGTCTCAGTGGTCACTGTGTTCCCCAAAGTGTTTATGCTGGCTGTATTGCTTTATTATTACATAATTTAATTAAACATTACTTTAAAAGGATGAGAAAAACAATAATTTCCTAGTAAATTTTGCATCTATCCTTCAGAATCCATTCTAATAACCAATTAACTGCTCCCTTAAGG
Organism: Hylobates moloch; assembly: GCF_009828535.3. Lineage (NCBI taxonomy): Eukaryota > Metazoa > Chordata > Mammalia > Primates > Hylobatidae > Hylobates > Hylobates moloch. The sequence goes on from NW_026652276.1 coordinate 202,669,425, forward strand.
GCCCAAATTTAAAAAGATACAACTCTGACCTAGCTATTCAAAACCCTCCTTTTTGTCAGAGGCTACTTGTGTATTTTCTGACCTAAAACTTCTTTGAAGTCATCAAGCTCATTCTTATGGTTACCTACCTGGGACTTTGATTTAAATAGAATGTTTTGGAGTTTCTAGCTTTCTGGCTCTTCTTTCAGCAGTGTCTGGCCACTACCAATCACGTTCCCACTAACACACCATACACACTGAACTTGAATTATTTTGATCAGAACTGAAATGACACCTGCTCAAATGCTTGGGTCTTTTATTTTGTACAGCTCAATTCCTTGCTCTTCACTTTCTTCCTTTGGCCGAAACTGTAATGAACTTCTCCCTGGTAGGGAAATCTAAGACTAATAATAGCTTATTTAGCAGAGAAGCTCCATCCCCAGTGACCAGGGATATTTGAGAGTCTTATTTATAATCAAGACATACCTTTAAATCATATCCTAGTATTTAGGCATTTTACTGAATTAGATAACAACTCAGTTAAATAATCTATACTCGTACTATTGAAACACATTAAGCAACTCACGATTTAGATTTTTTAAAATTGGTATTTTTTTTTTCTCCTTCCTTCCTTCCTTTCTCTCAAAAATGGATCACTTCTGTTCACATCCCACTGGGGAGAACTGGTCACATGGTCCTACTTGGATGCAAAGAGAATTTGGAAATATAATCATTATCTAGACAATTGCTTCTTCACAACTCTAAACTATGGGAAAGGAAGCCCAGATTTTGGTGGTCAGTTGGCTGTCTCTGTCTAAGAGACAAAAGTCTCTTTCAAAGCCTCTGCTAAGACCAACAGTCTTAGCTTTCCATAGATATACACAAACTCTACTTTTGTTACTACTTCAGTTTTAACCCTTGTGTTCGGTGTACGCTAAAGTAGTGTAGAAAATTTAGAAAACAGTATTCAAGAATCCATAGAGTTTATCCAGTTCTTACAAAAGACACTTCAACAATGAAATAATCTTTCAAAGTACTTTGTATTTCTGCTTTTTAGTCCTATATTCTTAAATTATAAAATAATTTAGCAACCAAGTTGTGAGTTCTAACGTTAATTCTCTTATGATGCATTTCATCTCAGCTAGGATATATGTTCCCAGCTCATTAACATTTCCTGGTCATTAGCATTTCCCATTAAACTTCCTCAATAGGTCAAGTCTACACTGATTTCAATGTAGTTTCCTGTGAATACCACAAAGGATGGTAACAGGGAAAAAATATATAGAATCAGAATTACTCTGCAAAGAGGCCCTAATTAGGTTCTCTCTATTCATAGAAATAGATCTTTTATCAGTGACAACTCAATGCAATTACGAAAGGTCTCCTGTAACTTGTCGTGGGTGTAGTTAGCTGATAGTAATGTTTCTTTTAGCAAACACTTCAGTAACCAGTGTCTCATCAGTTTTATTGTTATAATTCCTTCTCATAAGAATTGCCATCTAATTCAATATTTAGAACTAAACTATGTTAATACCAATGGCTTTACAGTTAACTGTGATTTTTTAAAAATTTGAAACTTCACTTTGTGGCTTTTGGAAGCATATTTCGTACACTTATTAAAAACCTTCTAACAGACCTTCTATTTATCTAATACTTTAAGGATGTGTTGTTCTGCATGGAAATAACATATTGAAAACAATGGTACTGGTATTGCAATTAGGGCTGACAAAATAGCTTTTCATCTTTTTCATTTAATATTTATAACACTGTTGTGAGGCTCAGAGTATGACCTGCCAACAGAAACACAACTGGTCAGTAAAAGAACTAATTTTAAGTTCAAGTCATATATTCCCAAAAAGTAAGCAGATATTTGCATTATGATGACCATTTAAGTTTTTTTATAATGCATAAACCTGAAATAATTTGAGTCATGAAATTGAGTTATTAATAGCAAATGCATAGAAAGGTATCAGTAAATATGTAAAGCTTCAATCAAAAATAAGCCTCGACAGCCTGAGCAACATAACAAAAAGAAATTACAACATATCTACAAAAAAATTAGATGTGGTGGTGCGTGCCTGTAGTCCTAGTTATTTAGGAGGCTAAAGCGTGAGGATCACTTGAGCCCAGGACTTCAAGGCTTTGGTGAGCTATGATTGCACCACTGCACTCCAGCCTGGGCAACAGAGCAAGATCCTACCTCCAAAAGAAAAGACTTCACATGCTAATTACCTGCGTAAAATCAATAATGAGGAGGACATTGTGTATGGAGTCCATGAGGGAATTGAAATACATGGGACAGAGGGAACAGAGGGGAAGAAAGCAGTGAGAAAAGACTAGAGCAGCTAAAGGAGGCCTAACTCTGAGTCTGGCAGAGAATTTTAGACTTACTAATGAGAGAATAGCAAATCAATACGAATTATTGAGATACAAGTATTCAGGGAAAGTGCTTTAAAGAAGAAGGAACTTGTCAGTGGACTTCATGATTGCTTGAAAATAAAAAGGCCAAAGTCAGCCAGTCTGTAGCCACCAGGTTGAGATGTGAAGAAAATTTAGACACTGTGGCAATGGAATGAAGGAAATGATCAGCCTAGGCTCAGGACTATATTGGACTTAAGGAGTAAATGACAGTAAAATATTAAAGACAGAGCCCCAGAGTTTTAGCCAAGGGGCCAGAAGAATGTGAGATTTAAAGTGTGACTTGTTTTAAAAAATAAGGTTGAAGTCTAACAGTGAAATTTCAACTTAGTGATGTCAAAATAAATACCTTGTTTCTTCCAATTCTGTGAAGAAAGTCATTGGTAGCTTGATGGGGATGGCACTGAATCTATAAATTACCTTGGGCTATGGCCATTTTCACTATATTGATTCTTCCTATCCATGAGCATGGAATGTTATTCCATTTGTTTATGTCCTCTTTTATTTCATTGAGCAGTGGTTTGTAGTTCTCCTTGAGGAGGTCCTTCACATCCCTTGTAAGTTGGATTCCTAGGTATTTTATTCTCTTTGAAGCAATTGTGAAAGGAAGTTCACTCATGATTTGGCTTTGTCTGTTATTGGTGTATAGGAATGCTTGTGATTTGTCCACATTAATTTTGTATCCTGAGACTTTGCTGAAGTTGCTTATCAGCTTAAGGAGATTTTGGGCTGAAACAATGGGGTTTTCTAAATATACAATCATGTCATCTGCAAACAGGGACAATTTGACTTCCTCTTTTCCTCCTTGAATATGCTTTATTTCTTTCTCTTGCCTGATTGCTCTGGCCAGAACTTCCAACACTATGTTGAATAGGAGTGGTGAGAGGGGGCATCCCTGTCTTCTGCTGGTTTTCAAAGGGAATGCTGCCAGTTTTTGCCCATTCAGTATTATTTTGGCTGTGAGTTTGTCATAAATAGCTCTTATTATTTTGAAATATGTTCCATCAATACCTACTTTAATGAGAGTTATTAGCATGAAGCGCTGTTGAATTTTGTTGAAGGCCTTTTTTGCATCTATTGAGATAATCACGTGGTTTTTGTTGTTGGTTCTGTTTATGTGATGGATTACGTTTATTGATTTGCATATGTTGAACCAGCCTTGCATCCCAAGGATGAAGTCAAATTGATCGTGGAGGATAAGCTTTTTGATGTGCTGCTGGATTTGGTTTGGCAGTGTTTTACTGAGGATTTTTGCATCGATGTTCATCAGGGATTTTGGTCTAAAATTCTCTTTTTTTGTTGTGTCTCTGCCAGGCTTTGATATCAGGATGATGCTGGCCTCATAAAATGAGTTAGGAAGGATTCCCTTCTTTCTCATTGATTGGAATAGTTTCAGAAGGAATGGTACCAGCTCCTCTTTGTACCTCTGGTAGAATTCACATGTGAATCCATCTGGTCCTGGACTTTTTTTGGTTGGTAGGCTATTATTGCCTCAATTTCAGAGCCTGCTATTGGTCTATTCAGAGATTCAGCTTCTTCCTGGTTTAGTCTTGGAAGGGTGTATGTGTCCAGGAATGTATCCATTTCTTCTAGATTTTCTAGTTTATTTTCGTAGAGGTGTTTATAGTATTCTCTGATGGTACTTTGTATCCCTGTGTGATCAATGGTGATATCCCCTTTATCATTTTTTATTGCTCTTATTTGATTCTTCTCTCTATTCTTCTTTATTACTCTTGCTAGCAATCTATCAATTTTGTCGATGTTTTCAAAAAACCAGCTCCTGGATTCATTGATTTTTTTGAATGGCTTTTTTATGTCTCTATCTCCTTCAGTTCTGCTCTTATCTTAGTTATTTCTTGCCTTCTGCAAGCTTTTGAATGTGTTTGCTCTTGCTTCTCTAGTTCTTTTAATTGTGTTGTTAGGGTGTCAATTTTAGATCTTTCCTGCTTTCTCTTGTGGGCATTTAGTGCTGTAAATTTTCCTCTACACACTGCTTTAAATGTGTCCCAGAGATTCTGGTATGTTGTGTCTTTTTTCTCATTGGTTTCAAAGAACATCTTTATTTCTGCCTTCATTTCGTTATTTACCCAGTAGTCATTCAGGAGCAAGTTGTTCAGTTTCCATGTGGTTGTGCAGTTTTGAGTGAGTTTCTTAATCCTGAGTTCTAATTTGATTGTACCTCTGAGAGACTGTTTGTTGTGATTTCTGTTCTTTTATATTTGCTGAGGAGTGCTTTACTTGCAATTATGTGGTAAAGTTTAGAATAAGTATGATGTGGTGCTGAGAAGAATGTGTATTCTGTTGATTTGGGGTGGAGAGTTCTGTAGATGTCTATTAGGTCTACTTGGTGCAGAGCTGAGTTCAAGTCCTACATATCCTTGTTAACCTTCTGTCTCATTGATCTGTCTAATTTTGACAGTAGGGGTGTTAATGTCTCCCATTATTATTGCGTAGGAGTCTAAGTCTCTTTGTAGGTCTCTAAGGACTTGCTTTATGAATCTGCGTGCTCCTGTATTGGGTGCATATATATTTAGGATAGTTAGTTCTTCTTGTTGAGTGGATCCCTTTACCAGTATGTAATGGCTTTCCTTGTCTCTTTTGATCTTTGTTGGTTTAAAGTCTGTTTTATCAGAGACTAGGATTGCAACCCCTGCTTTTTTTTGCTTTCCATTTGCTTGGTAGATCTTCCTCCATCCCTTTATTTTGAGCCTATGTGTGTCTCTGCACGTGAGATGGGTCTCCTTAATACAGCACACTGATGGGTCTTGACTATCCAATTTACCAGTCTGTGTCTTTTAATTGGGGCAATTAGCCCATTTATATTTAAGGATAATATTTTTATGTGTGAATTTGATCCTGTCATTATGATGTTAGCTGGTTATTTTGCCCGTTAATTGATGCAGTTTCTTCATAGCATCATGGTCTTTACAATTTGATATATTTTTTTTTACAGTGGCTGGTACCAGCTGTTTCTTCCCATGTTTAGTGCTTCCTTCAGGAGCTCTTGTAGGGCAGGCCTGGTGGTGATAAAATCTCTCAGCATTTGCTTGTCTGTAAAGGATTTTATTTCTCCTTCACTTATGAAGCTTAGTTTGGCTGGATATGAAATTCTGGGTTGAAAATTCTTTTCTTTAAGAATGTTGAATATTGGCCCCCACTCTCTTCTGTCTTGTAGGGTTTCTGCTGACCAATCCACTGTTAGTCTGATGGGCTTCCCTTTGTGGGTAACCCGACCTTTCTCTCTGACTGCCCTTAACATTTTTTCCTTCATTTCAACCTTGGTGAATCTGAAAATTATGTGTCTTGGGTTTGCTCTTCTTGAGGAGTATCTTTGTGGTGTTCTTTGTATTTCCTGAATTTGAATGTTGGCCTGCCTTGCTAGATTGGGGTAGTTCTCCTGGATAATATCCTGCAGAGTGTTTTCCAACTTGGTTCCATTCTTCCCATCACTTTCAGGTACACCAATCAAACATAGATTTGGTCTTTTCACATAGTCCCATATTTCTTGGAGGCTTTGTTCATTTCCTTTTACTCTTTTTTTTCTAACCTTGTCTTCTCACTTTATGTCATTTATTTGATCTTCAATCACTTATACCCTTTCTTTCACTTGATTGAATCAGCTATTGAAGCTTGTGCATGCGTCACGAAGTTTTTGTGCCATGGTTTTCAGCTCCATCAGATAATTTAAGGTCTTCTCCACACTGTTTATTCTAGTTAGCCATTTGTCTAACCTTTTTTCAAGGTTTTTAGCTTCCTTGCAATGGGTTTGAACATGCTCCTTTAGCTTGGAGAAATTTGTTCTTACTGACCTTCTGAAGGCTACTTCTGTCAACTCATCAAAGTCATTCTCCATCTAGCTTTGTTCCATTGCTGGCGAAGAGCTGTGATCCTTTGGAGGAGAAGAGGTGCTCTGGTTTTTAGAATTTTCAGGTTTTCTGCTCTGGTTTTTCCCCGTCTTTGTAGTTTTATTTACCTTTGGTCTTTGATGTTGGTGACCTACAGATGAAGTTGGTGTAGATGTCCTTTTTGTTGATGTTGGTGCTATTCTTTTCTGTTTGTTAGCTTTCCTTTTAACAGTCAGTTCCCTCAGCTGCAGGTCTATTGGAGTTTGCTGGAGGTCCACTCCAGACCCTGTTTGCCTGGGTATCACCAGCGGAGACTACAGAACAGCAAATATTGCAGAACAGCAAATATTGCTGCCTGCTGCTTCCTCCGGAAACTTTGTCCCAGAGGGGCACCTGCCTATATGAGATGTCTGTCGGCCCCTACTGGGAGGTGTCTCCCAGTTAGGCTACACGGGGTTCAGGTACCCACTTGAGGAGGCAGTCTGTTCTCAGTGCTCAAATGCCATGCTGGGAGAACCACTGCTCTCTTTAGAGCTGTCAGACAGGGATGTTTAAGTCTGCAGAAGTTGTCTGCTGCCTTTTGTTCAGCTATGCCCTGACCACAGAGGTGGAGTCTATAAAGGCAGTAAGCCTCGCTGAGTGAGCTGTGGTGGGCTCCACCCAGTTCGAGCTTCCCTGCCACTTTGTTTACCTACTCAAGCCTCAGCAATGGCAGATGCCCTTCACCCAGCCAGGCTGCCACCTCACAGTTTGATTTCAGACTGCTGTGCTAGCAGTGAGCAAGACTGTGGGTGTGGGACCTGCCGAACCAGGCATGGGAGAGAATGTCCTTGTCTGCTGGTTGCTAAGACCTTGGGAAAAGCATAGTATTTGTGTGGGAGTGTCCCATTTTTCCAGGTACAGTCTGTCATGGCTTCCCTTGGCTAGGAAAGGGAAATCCCCTGACCCCTGACACTTCTGGGGTGAGGCGATGCCCCGCCCTGCTTCAGCTCACCCTGGGTGGGCTGTACTCACTGTCCAACCAGTCCCAGTGAGATGAACCAGGTACCTCAGTTGGAAATGCAGAAATCACCCATCTTCTGCGTCGATCATGCTGGGAGCTACAGACTGGAGCTGTTCCTGTTTGGCCATTTTGGAAACTGCCTCCCCTCATTCAATAAATATTTTATTTCTAATGTAAGGGCTTTTCTGTTGATCAACTAATTTCTTTCTTTTTTCTTTTTCTTTTCTTTCTTTGGTTTTATTAATTATTTATTTATTTATTTATTTATTTTTGAGACTGGGTCTCTCTCTAGTGCCCAGCCTGGGGTGCAGTGGCATGATCTTGGCTCAAAAGATCCTCCCATCTCAGTCTCCTGAGTAGTTGGTACTACAGGAATGCACACCATGCCCAGCTGTGTGTGCGTGCATGCATGTGTGCGTGTGTGCATGTGTGTGTATGTATTTTTTGTAGAGTCAGGGTCTTGCTATGTTGCCCAGGCTGTTCTTGAACTCTTGAGCTCAAGCGATCCACCTGCCTAAGACTCCCAAGGCATAAGCCACTGTGCCCTGCCTGATCAACCTATTTCTAATCTGTGCAGTTCTGGTTTTATTCCCCAATATTATAAATTTCTAGGAACCTGTGTTGATTAGATTAATATTCAATTTTAGAACCACTTTATCTCTTAAGAATATGATTTTTTTTCTTGTGCTAACAGAAGTGGCTTTGTTTAAAAACAAGTAAAATACTAAATGTCTTCATAAAACAAGCCTGTATGTTTCTCATTTTGTAAGGTCATTAATCCTGACCTTCAGAAAAGCTTCCCAATTCATACACAAAGCAGTGCTTTAGCTATGAGACTTTGAAGTAATGGGCTTAAGACATTGTTCCTCAAAGCAGGTGTTTAGAATTATATTGACAGAAAAGAATTTTTGAGATTGTATTTTAGCCTCCTGTTGTATAAACAGGGAAGCTGAAACTCAGAAAATGTATCCAAAATATAGATCAAGGTAGTAGTAGAAATGAGACTAGAATTCAGGGTACTGACTCTCTACAATTTTCTACATGGACTGTTACTAGCCATAGATGCAAGAGCCTGGATGCCAGGAATGGTTCAAAGTGATTCTACATCTATTCCCTCATAAATACTACCCAAGAGTGCAAGGAATTAGGTACTATCGTGGCTCCTCCATTTTAGGGAGAAGTAAGCAACACAGACACAGTTGTAATAACTCACTTAGCTGAAGTTTGAATAACTTGCTGAAGGTTGCACACTAGTGAGGAATGAGGTCGGACTTTGAGCCCAGGTAATCTGGCTTCAAAGGCTGTTCCTCTCAAGTCCCGGGCTCCAATTCTACTGCTTTTAAATACTCTGTGTACCACCTTCAAAACAGAGAATAGTTAACTTGAAGGAAATGAAATACAAAGCTCCTAATTATTTCCTGTCTCTTCAACCAAAGATAATCTTTAGTTTTTGGCAAGAGGGCTTTTGATAATTAAGTGCTGTACCCAGTAAGTATTACAAGCTCCAGCCAATGTCAAGGGTGGGAAGATATTTAACCAGGAAAGACAATTGAAAACAATCTTATTCTTATCCTGCTATTTGTAGAGCTCAAGGGAGTGTGAATCCTATGAAAGAGATCCAGGACTTTAGTAGGTGATAAAGTACTAACAAAGGGGTAGTGTTTCAGTAAGGAAGGGGGTAGACAGGAGCATCCAGCACAGAAGGGAATTCAAATGAGAGGAGAATGGAAAAGTTGTTATTGGATTTGGGAATTAGGAAGCTGTTGGTGAGTTTTGAAAGAGCAAATTCAGTAGAATCTAGCCTGCAGAGGGCCAAGGAATAAACATAAAGATATAAAAGTGTGCCACACCACTTCAGGTTTATAAATGAATATCAAAACTAGATTACATTTCAGAAAATTAAGTTTTGTAATATTGTGGCAAACTGGGAATATATATCTCAGTTTTAAAAATTGTTTTATTTAATAAATTGCTACTGTTTAATAAGCATGAAATGAATATGAAGAAGTATAAAAGATAAGTGGTGAAAAGTTTTCTTCCCTTCCTGTTTACCATCTGCATTCATCTGTCTTCCTGTGGGTAATCACTCCTAGTTTTTTTTGTTTGTTTGGTTTGGTTTGGTTTTGAGACAAGGTCTGGCTCTGTCGCCTCAGCTGGAATGCAGCGGCAGGATCTCAGTTCACTCCAACCTCTGCCTCCCAGGCTCAAGGGATCCTCCCACCTCAGACTCCTGAGTAGCTGGGACTACAGACGTGTGCCACAGCACCCACCTATTTTTTCTGCTTTTTGTAAAGACAGGGTGTTGCCCAGGCTGGTCTCAAACTTCTGGGTTCAAGCTGTCCACCTGCCTCAGGCTCCCAAAGTGCTGGGATTATAGGTCTGAGCCACTGCGTCCAACCTAGTTTCTTCATCTTTTCAGATATTCTCTTTTAAATAAGGAAAACACACACACACTTCTACATTATGGTATTGTACTAGACTATTATGCATTTGCCTTTCCTCCCCATTAAGTGTATCTTTACAATCTCCCCATGTTAATACGTGAGAATTTAAAACGTTTAGTATTTGGTTAGGTATATCATTTATTTTACTATTTCTGTATAGATGAAAATAAGGTTGTTTACACATATTTGTTGTCACAAATAGGGCTTCACAGTTTTACAAATATAGCCTTGTACATCTTTATTTGCATATATGCAAGTAAACCTCTCAGGTAAATTCTTAGAAGTGGATTTGTTGGATTGATGGATATAAACTGTTGCAATATACACTGCCAAAGTGCCACTTCTTCATATTGTACCAATCTGCCATCCCACAATTGATGTATGAAAGCATCTGTTTCCTACTTCCTCATCAATGCTGTGTTAGCAAATTTTGAAATTTAATTTTACAAATCTGATAGGTAAAATATATCTCAATATAGTTTTCAGTTATATTTCTGTTATCAGGAGTGAAGAACATCTTTTTATATGCTCAAGAGTCATTTGCAGTTAACTTTCCGTAAAACATCTGTTGATAAAAATCTTTATTTTTCTTCTGGGTTGTTATCTTTCTTACTAACCAATAAGAGCTCTTACATACATAGGAGCTTAGCCTTTTGTCAAAAAAAAATTAAAAGAATTCTTTCCCGGTTTGTTACATGTTTTTACTTTGTGTTTAGTGTTTTCATGATACAGAAGTTTTTTGTTGTTGTTGTTACAAGTTTTGCAGAGGTGAATATGTTAGGCTACTCTTTTGTGGCTTCTGGAATTTGTGTTGTAGTTATAGACGTCATCTTCACTTTGAGGTTATAAAATAATTCCTGCATTGTTTTTTAACATTTTGGTTTTTGCATTAAAATTTTTATTGTTTTGGAAGTTATCTTGGTATGCAGTATCAAATATGGACATAATTTAATTTTTTCCAGATGTTACCCACAATGTCACAACACCATTAATTCAACAGTCTGTTTTTCCCAATTACTTGAGATGCCTTACATATCACATGAACTTAGTTGATAAAGCAGTGGCAGGATTTGAGAGGATTGACTCCAGTTTTGAAATAAGTTCTACTGTGGGTAAAATGGTATTAAACTCTATCACATGCCAAAGAGCAATCTTGCATGAAAGGAAGAGTTAATTGATGTGGAAAACTTAATAATTGTCTTATTTTAAGAAATTGCCACAGTCACCCTAGCCTTCGTCAGCTACCACCCTGATCAGTCAGCAGCCATCCACACGGAAGCAAGATCTCCATCAGTAAAAGGATTACAAGTCACTGAAGGCTCAGAAGATACTAGAATTTTTTAGCAATATAGTATATTTTAACCAAGATATGTACATTATTTTCTTAGATATAATGTTATTCCACACTTAATAGACTATAGTATAGTGTAAATATAACTTTTACATGCACTGGGAAACAAAAAAAAATTGTGTGACATACTTTATTGCAATATTTGCTTTATTGTGGTGGTCTGGAACCAAACCCACAATATCTCTGAGGTATACCTATAAACAAGAAGTGTCAATAAAACTTTGTGAAAGAACAATGAGGGATACAATCTTGACAGATATTAAAGCATACTATAAAGCTTTTAATTAAAATAGCACTGTATTAAGCATGATCATACAGCAAGACCAATAGAACAGAAGAGATATTTCAGTAACTAAGTTCATGTGATATCCTAACTCTTTTGTTGTCATTTCTACAATGTCCATAGCATCTTCACCAAGAGTAAATTCCATCTGAAGTAACCCCTTTCTTGGCTCACTCATAAGAGGCATCTCCTCATTTGTTCAGGTTTTATCATGACATTGTATCAATTCAGTCAAATCTTCAGACTCTACTTCTAATTCTCTTGTGGTTTACACCATATTTGCAGTTACTTCCTCTACAGGAATCTAGAAACTGTCTAAGTCACCCGTGAAGGTTTAAATCAATTTCTTCCAAACTCCTTTTAAAGTTGATATCATGAACTCCTCCCATGAATTACACATATTCTCAATGGCATCTTGAATGGAAAATCCTTTCCAGAAGGTTTTCAATTTACTTTGCCCGGATTTATTGGAGAAATCACTCTCTGTGGCAGCCAGGGCCTCACAAAATCTATTTCTTAAATAATGAAAGTTGAAATTATTCCTTGATATATGGGCTGCAAAATGAATTTTGTGTTAGCAGGCATGAAAACAACATTAATCTTCTTGTACATCTCCATCAGAGCTCTTATCAATGAGCAGTAATATTTTGATATAAATCTTTTCTCCTGAGCAGTAGGTCTCAACGGTGGACTTCAAATATTCAGTAAACCATCCTGTAAATAGATGTGCTTCATCCAGGCTAAGTTGTTTCATTTATAGAGAACAGGCAGAGTAGATTTAGCATGATTCTTAAAGGTGCCAGGATTTTCAGAATGGTAAATAAGGACTGGTTTCAATTTAAAGTCAACAGCTGCATTATCCCCTACCAAGACAGTCAGCCTGTCTTTCAAAACTTTGAAGCTGGGCAGTCACTTCTCCCCTAGCTGTGAAAGTCTTCAATGGCATATTCTTCCAATACAAGACAGTTTTGTCTACATTGAAATTCTGTTGTTTAGTGTAGCCACCTTCATCATTACCTTATATACCTGCTGCAGTTTCTGCATAAGCACTAGGTGCTTCACCATGTACTTTTATGTATGGAGATAGATTCTTTCCTTAGATCTCATGAAATGAACCAACATTTGCTAGCTTTTTTGCTGCAGCTTCCTTGCATCTCTCAGCCTTAATAGAATTAAAGAGAATTATGGCCTTATTCTGAAGTAGACTTTGATGTAATAGGATCTGTAGGTGATTTGATCTTTAACTGGACTACTAAAATGTCCTAGTTTTATGCTAGCAGATATGCATATACTTCTATTACTTTGTTAACTTTTAATTTCTTTTTACTTCCAGTGATTTGAGATAAGGCAATCAGGATGCTTAATCTGTCTTTTTCTTCCTTGCTCCTTGCAGTTTTTGTCAGTGATATTTCTTATTTATAGGATATACAATATTTACACTGATGTGTCACTGTAAACCCCACATTTGTCTTAGCCTTAGATGTATTGTTAAGTATGTTCAATGTGCATCATATCATAATAGCTAAACTTATTCTCTAGTAGTTTTTTCAAGAAAGATTAGTGGAAGTAATGTTATCTGGTTTCTTGACTATTGCAAACTGTTTGTCTATGGCTCTTATACTTTGAAGTCATTTGGGCCAGAAAATGATTCCTTCAGTTACATTTTTTTTTCTTTATAAGATTGTTTAGATCACTGTCTTCTGACATCAAATGTTGCTGTGGAGGTTGAAGAAGCATAATATGGCATGTGTTCCAGGTTATTTTTCAGTATTGACTTTTCTAGATTAATTTTTCCTGGCATGTGGTGTGTCTTACACACACACACACACACACACACACACGGACACACACACACACAGACACATTCAAGCCTTCTTTATAATTTCAAGAAAATTTGTTTGAATTATATTTAAATATGTGTTCTGTAATTTTATCTTGATTTAGGTTTTTTAGGAATTCCAATTATGTGTATGTTGCACCATCTTTGTCTTTTTACGTATTTTTTTTCTATTTAATTATTTCTTTATCTCATTTTCCATCCTTCTCTCTTTCTCTTGTTTCTATCATCTATGTTTTTTACACTGTCCCTTTGCTTTTGTATTCCTTCTCATATCCGTTTTATTTCTTTATTTTATTTTTGGCTTTTATTTTCTATGTTTAGCCAATATAATTTCATGTCTCGCTGTTTTCTTGCCATCTGTTCCCTGATTTCCAGCATCTTTGCTATATTGTTGCATTTTCCTTCATAGAAGCAATAGTTTCATTAAATTTTGTTATTTGCTTATTTTGTTTTAATTTGGGGACAAAGATTTGTCTAAGCTCTTTATTTGCTCCATATCAACATTTTTTTCTGGAGTATTCTTTATTTATTTCAAAATTTTGCTGATCTAGTCTTCCTTTTTCTTTATAGCTTATTTATTGGATAATATGCTAATTACTTTTTATACTTGCCTTTAAATGAATTGCATCAGCCCTTTGCTAATTATTATTGTTACCTCTGTTTTGAATGAGTTGGATAGTGTTTGCAAGAAGTTCTTTGTTGCTGGGACAGAGTAGAATTTTAAGATGCTTTTAGAACCTAATTGCTTTCTTATAAATTGATGCAAAGATAGATGTCTTCCTGCAAATGTCATTTTCATGTCATAGATCTCCCTTGCTTCTCTGATTGTAACTTGATCCTGAGTGACTTCTTGGATTAAGCTGCTCACTATTTTTCTCATTTGTTGGCCCAGTTTAAGGGCATTGTTTTTGTGCATTCAAGTAAACCTATCACCTACAGGAAATGTGTTTTTTCTAGGACTTTCTGCAGCTTCTGGATTCTTTCCTCAGCTTATCTCTACTTTCTCTTATTGGCTTCTATATTTAATGGAAGCTTTTAGAAGCTCTTAAATATATCCTGAAATTTTTATCCTGTATTAGTCTGTTTTCACATGCTACAAAGAACTGTCTGAGACTGAGTAATTTATAAAGGAAAGGGGTTTTATTGACTCACAGTTCCGCATGGCTGGAGAAGCCTCAGGAAACGTATAATCATGACAGAAGGTGAAGGGGAAGCAAGTACCTTCCTCACAAGGCAATAGAAGGGACAGCACAGGGGAAACTTCCACTTCTAAAACATCAGATCTTGGGAGAACTCCCTCACTATCATGAGAATAGCCTGCGGGAAACTGCTTCCATGATCCAGTCACCTCCCACAAGGTCCATCCCTTGACACATGGGGATTACAATTAAGAGAAGATATGCGTGGGGACACAGAGCCAAACTATATTATTCCACCCCTGGCCCCTGCCAAATCTCATGTGCTTTTCACATTTCAAAAGCAATCATGCCTTCCCAATAGTCACCCAAAGGCTTAACTCATTCCAGCATTAACTCAAATGTCCTAGTCTAAAGTCTCATCTGAGACAAGGCAAATCCCTTCCCCTATGAGCCTGTAAAATGAAAAGCAAGTTAGTCACCTCCAAGATACAATGGGGGTACAGGCATTGGATAAATATTCCCATTCCAAATTGGAGAAATTGACCAAAACAAGGGGCTACAGGCTCCATGGACGTCTGAAACCCGGCAGGGCAGTCATTAAATCTTAAAGCTCCAAAATAATCTCCTTTGACTCCATGTCTCACATCCAGGGCATGCTGATGCAAGGGGTGGGCTTCCAAGTCCTTGAGCTCTGCAGGGTACAGCCCCCACAGCTGCTTTTATGGGCTGATGTTGAGTGCCTGCAGCTTTTCCAAGTGCATGGTACAAGCTGTTGGTGGATCTACCATTCTGGGGTCTGGTGGATGGTGGCCCTTTTCTCACAGGTCCACTAGGCTGTGCCCCAGTAGGGATTCTGTGTGGGGACTCCAAGCCAACATTTACCCTCTGCATTGCCCTAGTAGAGGTTCTCTATGAGGTCTCTCCCCCTGCAGCAAACTTCTACCTGGACATCCAGACATTTCCCGACAGCTTCTGAGATCTAGATGGGGGCTCTCAAAGCTCAACTTTTGTCTTCTGTGTACCTGCAGGCCCCAAACCACATGGAAGCTGCCAAGGGTTGGGGCTTACACCCTCTGAAGTCATGGCCTGAACTGTACATTGGATCCTTTTAGCCACAGCTGGAGACAGAGTAGCTAGTACACAGGGCACCAAATCCTGAGGCTTCACAGAGTAGTAGGGCCCTGAGCCCAGCAATATGAAACCATCTTTTCCTCCTAGGCCTCCAGGCCTGTGATGGGAGAGGTTGCAGTGAGGATCTCTGACATGCCCTAGGGAGATTTTCCCCCTTGTCGTGGCTATTAACATTTGGCTCCTTATTACTTATGCAAATTTCTAGAGCTGGCTTGAATTTCTCCCCAGGAAATGGGTGTTTCTTTTCTACCTCATGATCAGGTTAAAAATTGTCCAAACTTTTATGTTCTGCTTCCCTTGTAAAAAAAAATGTTCCAGTTTCAGATAATCACTGTGAATGCATATGACTGAATGCTTTCAGAATCTGCCAGGTAACTGCTCGAATTCTTTGCTGCTTAGAAATATTTTCCACTGATTACCTGAAATCATCTCTCTTAAGTTCAAAGTTCCACAGATCTCTAGGGCAGCGGCAAAACACTAGCTGCCAGTATCTTTGCTAAAGCATAGCAAGAGTGACCTTTACCCCAGTCCCAATAAATTCTTCATCTCCATCTGAGACCACCTCAGCCTAGACTTCATTGTCCATATCGCTATCAGCATTTTGGTCGAAACCTTTCAACAAGTCTCTAGGAAGTTCCAAACTTTCCCACACCTTCCTGTCTTCTTCTGAGCCCTCTCAACTGTTCCAACCCCTGCCCATTGCCCATTTCCAAAGTCACTTCTACATTTTCATGTTATGTTTATAGCAGCACTCCACTCCTGGTACCAATATTCTGTATTTGCTTATTTAAACGTATCTATTTCTTTAATTTATACGTATGTTCTTTGCTCAAAAAGTAAATTTCCTGTAGACATATGTTGTGTTAGTCCATTTTGACACTGCCATAAAGAACTACTTGAGACTGGGCACTTTATAAAGGAAAGAGGTTTAATTTACTCACAGTTCTCATGGCTGGGGAAGCGTCAGGAAACTTACAGTCATGGGAGAAGGTGAAGGGGAAGCAAGTACCTTCTTCACAAGGTGGCAGGAGAGACAGAGAGAGAGCACAGTGGGAACTGCCACTTTTAAATCATCAGATCTCATGAGACCTTCCTCACTATCATGAGAGCAGCATGGGGAAAACCTCCCCCATGATGCAATCACCTCCCACCATGTCCCTCCCTTGACATGTGGGGATTACGATTTGAGAAGAGATTTATGTGGGGAAACAGCCAAATGATGTCATCTCCTAATTTTACCAAAAATGGAATTTTTACTTTTGTCTTAAATTCTCCTGGTTATTTTATTTATTTGTTTGTTTGTTTGTTTATTTATTTGAGACAGAGTCTCACTCTGTCACCCAGCCTGGAGTACAGCGGCACCATCTCAACTCACTACAAACTCCACCTTCCAGGTTCAAGCTATTCTCCTGCTTCAGCCTCCCGAGTAGTTGGGATTACAGTCGTGTACCACTATGCTTGGGTAATTTTTGTATTTTTAGTAGAGACAAAGTTTCGCCATGTTGGCTAGGCTGGTCTCAAACTCCTGACCTCAAGTGATCCACCCACCTTGGCCTCCCAAAATGCTGGGATTACAGGCATGAACCACTGTGCCTGGCCCCTGGTTATTATTTTATTTTTAGAGGAAAGAATGCTTAGCTTATATAGTCAAATTTGTCTGGTAAGTCCTTATCTCGTTTGTCTACCCCAAATAATAAGGGAAATTAGAGCATTACAACATATCTTTCTTTGAATTGTGTGATTTTCAGAATTATGGAGAAGAATAAAATAATAACCAAAAAGAGTCTACTTCTACTTTCATGTAATGATTTTTGCTAATAATAAGAATAACAATACCCCTTTCTTTTATTGTTTCTGCTGCAGCAGCACCAAGGGCACAAAAAACATATCTCATTTTCTTTTACTTTCTGTATTACTTTATTTTAAAAAGCTTGGGTTTTTCTACCTTAAAGGGGCCCACAGCTATAAAGACTCTTTAGGGGACTGGTGTTTCTACCCACTGCCAAGAGAAACATGTTGCACCCATGTTCAGTGGTTGATACTAGCCATTGGTTTATTTCTGATTATAACTCAAGCTTCCAAATTCATTCTTTAAAATTGTTTAGGTCTGATCCTTGGCTTCTTTTGAAATTGACTTCTGTTCCTCCATTTCATTCATGCAGGCAAGCACAGCTGGGTACCTCTATTGACAGCTTCCAGGTTTGAATTGCATAGTGATGGAAGCCAAGCCATCCTTAGGTGTCTGGAACACATTTTATCTTTGGAAATCTGACACACCCTGAATACTGTTGACGTTTGAGGCATAGTGCCAGACTCATCCAAGCACATAGCTATTTCCCTAGGAAACCATCTAATATGGGTATTTAAAAGCTACTATTTTATTGCTATTGGATGCCATTAAATGCTGGTTCATGAACCAGAAGAAAACATTGCAAGTGAGAAAATAGAACATCCTCTAAAATGGTCTGTGTCTGTGTGGGACATTTAAATATAACAGAAAAAAAAAACAGTTAAGTTCAAAATGATGTCGTTTTACCTTGTGAGTTTTTATTTTAACTTTATTGTGGGCTTATTATTTTTGCACCTTGATGATATTTTAATGTAAAAGCACAATTATTATCCAATGTTTATTTTAACCCAGAACTTGACTATATATAAGATGATCTTTTATTTTTACTATTAGAGCATTTTGGTAAATGAAAAAAAGAAACAGCAACTTTCTGTATTTATTCATATATGCTGCCCACTGCCAGTTTTTATCATTAAAAAACTATAGGCTATCCCTCAAATTCACTACAGCCTAATCCCCTGCTAGGCATGGAATACAGCTAGATATCTATTTTTAAAAATAATATCCATTTAATGAAAGTAAAACTTACCATATACCCACAGATTTGGTCTTTATTTCATCTTTCTGAAAATATAAATATAATTTAACTGGGTCAGAATCCTTTCTCATCACTCTCATTTGTTATTCCATTTCTTTTCAGCTACATCAATCTTTTTTTTATTTGCATCACTGAACTTGCTTGTCTTTATTTTCCAGCTCTAACATGCCAATCCTCCCTCACTATTGCCAGCCTGAAACATCTCTTCAGTGGAGTATTATTTAATTTATACACATAATACTTATGTCATTGTTCTGTCCTGGGAAATGTATCAACAAACTATTAGATGTCTAATGTTTTGGAATTTAAGACAAATTATTATATCAGTCTGTTGTAAACAACAGAAGGTGATTTAGTTTGATTAAGCAGTTTATTAAAAGGATATTGGATAGCTAACATAATTGTTGAAAGACCTAGAGAATAAGACTTGAGGTTAAGTTTCTAGGCAGAATGGCTAAAACTGTGCCATGGAATTGTCTTAATGACAAAATTACCATGAACAATGGTCGCCCACAGAATGCCACATAAAACTGCTGCTGCTAATGCTTTTGCCCACCAGTTCGATTTCTGCACAAGAAAATTGACATTGAAACACCTAGGAAGTCACCACCACTTGCACCGTTGCCATCACAAGCACCACCACCACCAAAGAATGTCTCCAGCTGGGTTTCTTCTAAGACAGAGTTTAACATGCAGAATTTGTACCACAGAGGAGACAGAAGTAAGACTGAGCAAAGATGGAAGTTGAGCTGTGATGTAGGCCCAAAGTAGACCTCAGCTGACACCACAGCAATCTTGGGAGCTAAAGTTTGCTCCTAGTTGGGTCAAAGTGGCAAAAATTTTATATTCTCGTATTGAACAGTCATTAGATATAAGCTACACTAGGAAGGGACATGAGCTTGGGAAAGGTGGCTCCCTACAGCTGGGGCAACCCTTGAAAAAACAGATAACTGGAGGTTGTTTGCCAACAGCATCCTCAGCATTTAGGAGGAAGCATATATAGTCCACTTCTCGCATTGCTTGGATTCACTACATATATATTTTTGCAGCAATTCCTCTAAGATTGTCACAGAATTCTGTATTTGGAAGAACCTAAAAGAGTACAGTTAGGAGGATGAAATACACCTGCCACTACTGCAGCTGATCTTGGGACCTCGAGTGATCTCATTGTCTCATTCCTTTACTATCCAATGTAGATCCCTCTTATCTTCAACTAGCATCTCTGCTGGTCTACATGCCTTATCTACTACCATTACCCAGACCCTCATCCCTGAGAAGTCTGCAACCCTAGTCACCATGCTTTTTGCAGATTGAGGTTTCTGCACTTTCCCACTCACCATAAAATTCAACAAGGGAGTACCAAGAGGCACCCAAATATATATTCCTCTGTCCTTATTGTGTCACATCAGCCCTGCCTCCTTGTGTTGATCAGGATTAATTATCCCTGCCATGATGATGGTTACTCTTTTGCTGCTTGTCCCTTGGCACGAGGAGCCTGAAGTGCCCAGGTCATAGCTTATAATTCACTGGAATCTTATTTAAACCCTGTTCTCTGTTTGGCAACCAGGATCTCTCAACTCTCTGCATTGTCCAGAGTTGTGGCACATTGGTTGTGATAGTAAGCGCTTCCACTTCTTGGTTTCCATTCCCATGTACTATTCCTATTAAAGATGTATCACCATATAAAGGTTAATGACTCAAAATTCATATTCATTGTTGAAGTAGTCAACAATATGTGTAACAAATTAAAAATATTTCTAAAATGTTAAAATTATTTAGTTCAACGTTCATTTGTTTTGATAAAGAAACTTAATTTGAATACATTGTTTTCCCCAAGGAAGCTATGTGGGCAAGGTTTTGTTTTCCTTGTTGTTTACTGTTTTTATTCATAAGGATACATTGTGATAAGAAGGAATTGTTTACTCTTTCCCATGGAAAATTTGGGCTAAGAGAGGATCGCACTAGTCTCTTTTCCTTGCTCTATACATCTTCCTGCTAGGGACAGGAATGATTCAATAAAGGAAAAGGTTATGTTCCCCCGAGACTCATAGTCTTCTCATCAGCATATACATGACTTTATCCAATTGAAAGGGAAATGCCATGAGACCAAATGGTTAATACAAAAAGGGACATGTCAGGATGTTGAAACTCTGGCTATTCATTCACCATGCCACCATTTCACTCCCTTGAGGAGAAAATCCATCCCTCCTCCTAATGGCATACCCATCAGTGAAGTGGCACGGCTTCTTTATGGAGCCTTGCTCCACTGACACATTGCAAAGGATTCTAAAAGGTAAATGAGAGATGGAGGATTAGTATTAGATACAGGTTACCTTTTTTTTCCGGTGTTTCTAAAGTTGTCACTTTAGACCCACTTTGCTGAGTCACTTAACTAGGCAAGCTAATTCAAACAGGAGGGTCTCTGAGTTGTCTCTCTTTTTCCCTTGTGCTGACAGAATAAATAATATTCAGGACTGAGAAAATAGTTCATGTTTTTAAAGAACCTGTTAGTAAGGAACTAAGACCTACATGCATTATTTAATTACAGCTTACAGAGATCCTGATGAGATAAATGTTATTATTCCCATGTTCTAACAAGGAAACTTAGGTCACAGAGTGATTGCATGTTTGAAAAAGAATTTTATCTTTTTTTTTAACACTATTCTAGAATAAGGAGCTACCTACATTGAGCATAATTTTTTTTTTGAGACAGAGTCTCGCTCTGTCGCCCAGGCTGGAGTGCAGTGACGCAATCTCGGCTCACTGCAAGCTCCACCTCCTGGGTTCACGCCATTCTCCTGCCTCAGCCTCCCGAGTAGCAGGGACTACAGGTGCCTGCCACCACGCCCGGCTAATTTTTGTATTTTTAGTAGAGACGGGGTTTCACCATGTTAGCCAGGATGGTCTTGATCTCCTGACCTCGTGATCCGCCTGCCTCAGCCTCCCAAAGTGCTGGGATTACAGGCGTGAGCCACCACGCCTGGCTGAGCATAATATTCTTTTTCCTTAGAAATAGACACAAAGACGTGTCTCCACTGAAAATTATGTGAATATGTAATGCACACATTGAAATGTTACACTGAATGTACATATATGCATTTTCTGTGTAAAATACAGATATACAATGTTCTTCATAATCTAGCTTGAACATACATATCTTCTTTCATTTCCCAAAACTCTTCCCACTGCCCCTATGCCTTGTGACTTGTGACTTGGATCCTTTTATAACTTTGTCTGAAATATCATCCCAAGGTCTTAGCTCAAAAGTCCACTGTCTGCTGCAACTTCTCTGATGGTCAGCCCCCCACCCCCCATCTAAGTTTCCTCTTGTGCTCTATTTGCATTTTTATTTTACTCCTCTTTTAAAGCTTACCACACTATAACTTTCATTAGAAGTAATTATGTACATTCCTAGTGTCTCCAGTAATCTATATGGCCCTTAAAGGGTGAGTTAGACTTGATTCATTTATCCTAGAGCCTAGCATAGTACCTTACTCATTGTAGGCACTATGGGTGCTTGTTTAACTAATCTGCAAATGTTTCCAAAATTTTTCAGTAAGTGGGTTAGATGTTTATATATGTAGATCATACTATTTTGTAATTCATTCAAGTGGGCAAGTTGAACTGATCTGTTAATGCTATTCTAACCCACTGGAGATGAAGTCCACTGGAGAAGAGAGTCTTCAGTGGGTCAAATCTATCCCTTATATCATTTCTGGTGTTAATGATACTGCTAAATGAACATTATCAAAGTTCTGAGATAAAATTCACTAGGTGATATTTGACTCTTTTCTTTAAAAAAAAAAAAAAAAAAAAAAAGAATGGCACCTTCTGGTGTTTTCTGGTGTTTAGGGGAAACGCACGCAGTATAGGATTGTGTTTAAAAGCATGAAGTCTAGAGCCAGATTCCCTGGGTTTGAATCCTGCCTCTACTGTTTGCTGCCCATATGGCCCTGGGATACTTACTTACCTGTGCCTCATTTTTTCCATTTATAAAATAGGAATATTAAAAATACCAATGTAATTGAATCAATGTAAAGACTGAGTTAGTTAATATAGGCAAATCACATAACAGTTCTCTGCATGTGGTCAAACTTTGTTTATTATTTTTATTCACCATACTTTCTAAGTTTTCCTCCCTTGAATATTGAATTCTTTTGAAACAGTAGCCAACCATAAAACATCCTTCCAGTCTCAAAAACTCTCAAAATAGCATGGAAGAATAAAACCAATTTTTAAAAATGTTTTAATTGTTGAAACACAAACTCTTTCAAATAAAGTGTCAAATTTCTTAATAAATTACAGTAAGTCCTGCAAATGTAATAGGCCTAGGGAAATGTGAGTAAAAGTGACATCTTCTGTTTAATAATGATTTTTACACTCTGATGTAATTAACATTTGTCTGCTATTTGAATTATATTGTAGACTTTATAGGATCCAACTCACACCAAACAAAATCCCTTCTGTGTGCATGTACTTGAGTGCATAATACTACGCTGGTTTTATAATCTGTAATTACCATAAAACCAAAGTGAACTGTCAGATCAGGTTAAAATGAATATTTTCTCCTTTAATAAACTACAAAGGCAATCCCAGTTAGGATATTTAAATTTCCCTAAATAATATAATTAGCAGTTTCATTTTCTCACAATTTACCATTTTTAAGCCAAAGTTATGAATTTATTGTGCAATTATTTTACTTCTCTTACCTATAAAAGGCTGCAGTTTCTAGGGCGAGCCAGTTGCCTTATAGAATTGACTAGCAATCATGTCTGGCATTTTTTTTAGCGGAATTGAATATGTATCTTCCAATTGAAGTGACTAGGGAAGGTGGGCAAGCTGAATGTAATTATCAAAGTTGGCCTGTGCCCAGCATCCTGTAGATGGCAGCCAGATGCTCTTATAAATGATGGGGTTTCTAGGTCTGTTTCTAAAGGGATTGCATGCCACTGGCCTTGCCAAGTTATAAAGTTATTTTCTCTTTTTCACTGTTCAAACTTGTAAAGATTACTCAGACTTTTTGAAATGAAATTAGAGCATCTAGCGGTAGGTCATATCAAGGATGTTAGAGCAATCTGACAGTGACATCTGTCACTCCATTTATGCCAGATTTGATTTGAGGGATTTGGCTGGTGAAGTGTCCAGTGATTCCCTCACTGTTCCATATTTGTCATCCTGCCATAAGGATTGGCTACATCTTTAGGACGTCACCCAAGTCAAAGAGGGGAATACTGCAAGGTAGAAGAGGACCACAATGCAGTCCAAGCCACAGAATTACTTGAACACTCCAGCTAGGATCTGAAAACAGATCCACAAGTTTCATATGGAAATGCCAATTTCAGTTTTACTTTTTGTTTGTAAAACATTACATACATTTTTTAATGTAGTAAAATTGTTCAGTCGAATATAAATAAATTTAGGGAATCTCTTTATTCCTTAGTTCTTTAATTTACTCTCTTCTGGGAAAACATTCATTTGGTCATTTATCCAACAAAAATTTAGTAAATATTCCATGCAAAGAGAATAGTAGAAAAGCCTGGGGATGAGAGATAACGTGGCAGTTCCAAGACGGAAAAGACATTATTATGGCCAGACCAGTTTGGGAATAAGAACAACAAGAAGGAATTTAAGATTTTTAAATAAGAAATTGATGATGAGACTGTATTTTCTGGCAGATTATTTTGGCTATACAATGTAGAAGGCATATTGGAGAGGAGGGGCAAGAGAAACTGTAAGGAGAACCACTAGGAGGTAATTGTAGAAATATGGACAAGAGATGATGCCCTGACACAAGATAGTGAAAATGAGAAGTGGACGAACTTTAGAGAATTTAGGAGGGAGAAGAACAGGATTTGGGAGATGGCAGATACGAGCAGTGGCAAGGTTGGGAAGAAGACACACGAAATGCTTAGGTTTCTGATATAGGTAACTGGGTGAAAGGTGGTTCTATTTATTGAAACTAGAATACCAGATGGAAGATCAGGAGGAGATGACGAGTTTGATTCAGACATGCTGGGTTCAAGGAAAATGTGGGATATGAAATAGAAATATCCAGTAGGCAGTCGTAAATATAAGTAGGTGGATAGGAAGGAAGACAACAGAGGCCTTTGCTTGAGCCTAAGATATGCTCCCAGATACTATTTTGCATAAGGAAATTAAAAACTTCCTAGGAAAGTACTCAATTCAGGAGAGAAAGTGCTAAATTTGGAAAATGGACCAATGAGGCAGACATTGTAGGAAAAGAGTATCTCTGTACATAATATGTTGTCTATTTTCAGCACATTTCTTCAGCTGGACTCTCATAGGTTTACATTAAAATTTTTGCATTAAAAGTATAATAGATATTTTAAAGGGGTGGCCTTAATCAAAGCCCCATGGTGCCTTGAGATCAGGGCATCAGCAGCATTGGTGCCAGTTAAGTAGGCTCTGCTGATAAATGGCAGGCTTCATGAGACATAGCTGAAGGCCCTGAAACATCAGGCATTCGCGGGTCTTGCCCTGTGTATCCAAAGACATCAGCAGTAGAAGGTTGGCTTTAAAGAGAGAATCAGGGGCAGCAGAACCTTGGCAGACGTGGGTGGCGTTGACTGAAACTATCAGCAGGAAAATAACAGGCACTACGGAGTCACCAAAAGAACTAGCTGGTGGAGAACATGTGAAATCAGACATAAAAAATCAATTTAAGGAGAAAGTTGGTATGCCCTTGGAAGTGATGGTGACAGAGCCAGAGATGTTCTCTTCTGCAACTTTTTTTGTGTCATTATTTTTAACACTGGTCTGGGACAACCTAGGGGAAAAAAATCTACCTGTTGTATTGTATATTTGTCGTATACATTGAGAAATCATGTTTTTACTTTTTTTAATGTAAACTTGATATTATTAAAAACCTAAAGCCAACTACTTTTTAAACAATATGGATTCTGGTTCATTAATACCCAGTCAGTAGTTTAAATGGAAAAATTTCTCTGCCTCTCTTTAGAATCAAATGCTACGAATTTTCTTTATTATAGTTATGTGATTATTTTTACATGAGATAGAATACTCTACTGAAACTAATCTCCCTACCATCAGTGAAAAGTAGAAGATGTGTGTCCCTAATTTAGATTTTAATTTTATCTAATCATTAATTCATTTTTGCATACAAGCTATGTTCTGTCAAATTAATTAATTAGGGCAATTTCTTATGGTCGCACATGCCAAACATTATAAGGAATTAAGAAAATGCTGTCAAATTGGCTGGGCGTGGTGGCTCACACCTGTAATCCCAGCACTTTGGGAGGCCCAGGCGGGAGGATCATGAGGTCAGGAGATCAAGATCATCCTAGCCAACATGGTGAAACCCCGTCTCTACTAAAAATAGAAAAAAATTAGCCAGGCGTGGCAGCATGTGCCTGTAGTCCCAGATACTCAGGAGGCTGAGGCAGGAGAATTGCTTAAATCCAGCAGGCGGAGGCTTCAGAGTGCCAAGGTTGTGCCACTGCACTCCAGCCTGGCGACACAGCGAGACTCCGTCTAAAAAAATTAAAAATAAAGAAAGTGCTATCAAATTAAGTTTTTTATTTGATTTAATTTGATAAGAAGCAATATCTGGCGATAAAATTGCAAAGAGAAATGAGCTCCTAATTTTGGATTAAAACACTCAGAAACTCCAAACTACATAGTGTTATCATAATGCTTTACAGCCAGGCTTTGTATCTAGGCTCTGTTATTTTGCAAGCAAGTTACTTTAACCTCTTTCAGCTTTAGCTTTCTCTTGGGTAAAATGAATAGCATATATATATATATAAAATACTTGGAAAATATTAAATCTATGTGTTCTTATTTCTCTTTGTAAATCATGTTCCCTTGATGCTACCGCCAGAATGAGGAGGATATGACATTAGGCGAAGTCATTGACAATACAGTAACGGTGAAAAAAAAAAAGGAAAAAGAAAAAAAAGAAAATTTTTCTGGACCTAAAGGAGGAGGAGGAAAGGGAACTGGGAGTGAAAACAGTGGTCAAGCAGTGACCTAAATTCCAACCCCGCCCCCCAAACCTCACAATTCAAACCTAAAACATGTGCCGGAGAGCGAGGATTAGGTTTTAAAAGGAGAATGAGTCAAAGGGGATATGGAGAAACCTTCAACTCAACTTCTTTGTTCAGACACTGGAAGGAAATTACCTCAGAGGAAAACAAATGGGGCTGTCACATCAGAATAAAAATGGTGGTTAGCAGATGAGATGCCTGAAATGAATGTGCTGAGTGGGAATTTCAGCCCAGCCATAGGGAGATTCACAACACAGTTAGAGGCAAGTTTGGGCTGAGGCAACAGAGATGGCTAAACAACATGGGAGTTTGGCCAATATTTCACAGCTGTGGACTTCAACATAAGAGCCTGCGTTACCTTAAAGCACAGTATAAGTGTGAGGATCCATCTTCATCACAAGAAGGCACGTAAAACTTAACTTCCTTATTTAGGAAAGGAAACAGATAGAAGAAAATAGGAAAGATGAAGTATTTACACCTTCCACAAAAAGGGATGGTAATATGGTGGGAAAGACTAACTTGCTTTAAACTTTTTTTAACGGATAAAATTGTAGCTATTTACTGCATACAACATGATATTTTGAATAAGCCAGGCACAGTAAGACAAATACTGTATGATCTCACTCAGATGTGGCATCTAAGAAAGTTGATCTCATAAAAGTAGAGAGTAGAATGGTGGTTACCAGAGGCTGAGGTGGTTGGGGAGCATGGGGGTTGGGCAAAGGATACAAACTTTCAGTTAAATAGGAGAAATAAGTTCAAGAGATATATTGTGCAACGTGGTGACTACAGTTAATAATATATTGCATTCTTGCAAAGTGCTAAGAGAGTGGTATAAAGTGTCTCATCACAAAAATCATAACTATGTGAGGCAATTTCTTTTATTTGGAAAGTTGTCCTCATTCCTCCCACCCTGCACCCCTACTACAGATTGAAATCAAATATGGTACACTCTCTCTATATATATGTATATACACATACACACACATACACATATATAATAGTTTTATCTATATTTTATTTAAATATATACACACAACTATATATGTAATATATGTATATGTCTATAGTATATACACACATATATCTACTATATGTCACATATATGATATATCTACTATATATCATATCTACTTTATATAATATATAGTATATATAAAATATAAGATACAGTATATCTAGTAGATATATGTGTGTGTGTATATATGATATGATTATACACACTCTGAGTTAAGTGTATACATTTTCAGCCATATTTACAAAATTTTTTAAAAGAAGCACAGAGCCCAGCCAGTGTTTCAAATGTGTTAACTGCCTAATAAAAGCATTTTCATTCACATTTAACAAATATTTGTTGAGTTATTGAGTGTTAATATGCCAGGCTTTCTGCTAGGCACTAGATACCACCATAGGTGGTCAAGGCATATTGATAGGGTCCCTGCTTCCAGTGGGTTGTAAGGTTATAACAGGGATATTTAATCTAACTTGACTCTCAGAGTGAACTAATGCCTCGGGCTTCATAGGCAAGCCTCAAATATATCAGTGGAGAGAAAAAAAAAAAACACACACACTCTACAAAAAGAAGGAAAGAAGAGAGGGGCAAGAGTGGAGGTAGTAACACTTCACCAACAATTATCCTGACTGTTTCCAGGATATTTGGTATCTTGCACAGCCAATGCTCATGCCTGACCTAATTCTAAAAGGAAAGTTAATGGGGACGACTATGAATGGCAACAGCATGGCTCACTGAGTTTTCAAGAGCTGATTCAGTCTGCCCCAAGCAGGTTCACCTTGCTGGTTAAATCATATCTTTTGAGAATCATGAAAATTCAAGACGTTTGATGCTTGTAATACCGGTTACTAAAAGCTGGCCCTAGTTTTTAATCTATATTTTAATTAAATATAATTTTATATGACAAAACATTTGTAATTTATAGCAGTTTTCTCACTCAATTATTTGAGTATAACAGGAGAGAGGATGTTATTTTTCTATGCTGCAACAATACTCATTTATAGGGGCTGTTAATGGTCTGGGGTATTTCACATACCTAATCGCAAGCCATATAATATTATAATGAGGTACTAAGGACCATTACTAATTTAATAATTCCAAGTTTAAATGCTGCAAAAAGAGCAACATTGAACAAATATTCCAGTTCCACAAATTATCTGTAGTAAAATTTCATTGAATTAATTTAAATTTTCTGAAGGAATTGCTGAGACTTGATGCAGCAGATTATCAGGATAGTGGGGTGGAAATTTTCATAGTTTGAGCCAAGGAATTGCTCAAGAGAGAACCCACAAGAAAATGTATGTTCTTATTCTAACACAGGACTTTGCATAGGTAGAGATGTTTCCGTAATTTGGATGCAGTCCAGAGACTTGAAAAGCATTATTTATCGGTTGAGTCATTACGGGCTTCAGCTAAGAGGCTCATAGTTCATTACAGGAAGCCTCGGGAAAATGATTTCATGGCCAAGTTCCATATAAATTACAGCACAGGCTAACAGTAACATTTCAGTAATAGTAGTCACCTAAACATTGTTAAGAATTTCTAATCCTAGGAAACAACATGTCATTGCTATGCCAGGTTTTCTTATGTAAACATGTTCATCCTTTGCATGAAATTTCTCTTCCTTCTGCCTGAAATGCCTTCCCCTCATTCTGCCCGATGAAAAGCTTCTATTTATCCTCCCAGTTCATCTCATGACTTTCCTCTAAAATGTGCTCCTCAGGCCTTTCCTTTTTCTATTCTCCAACTGAACATTCTAACAAACTCCATTAAAGTACTTTTACTGCTGTATTCCAATATTTGATGGCATGTTTGTTCTAGACTGTGAACAACTTGAAGGTGGAGATCATGTTTTTGATTTTCATAATTCTAGTACCCATTGGAGTGGCACATAAGAAGAGCTCAATTCTATTTGTTGGATTTACTTTTATTAATTAATTTTTATTTTTATTTGAAGTTCCAGGGTACATGGGTAGGATGTGCAGGTTTGTTATGTAAGTAAACATGTGTCATGGTGGTTTTTGGCACCTATCAACACATCACCTAGGTATTAAGCCAGCATACATTGACTATTTTTCCCAATGCTCTCCCTCCCCTGACCCCACTCCCTGACAGGCCCCGGTGTGTGTTGTTCCCCTCCCTGTGTCCATGTGTTCTCATTGTTCAGCTCACTTATAAGTGAGAACATATGGTGTTTGGTTTTGTTCTCTGTTCCTGGTAGTTTGCTGAGGATAATGGCTTCCAGCTCCATCCATGTCCCTGCGAAGGACATTGTCTCATTTGAATTTACTTTTAAGATATTGAGTGGGTCAAACCAGGTCACTAGGTATCAATTATAATGAGAGTTTTTTATTTGGGTTTTTCCTCCCGCGTCTCTATTCTGGTTAATTGTATAACCACCACATCCTTCACTCGGAAGGCTTCACACAGTGGCAACATTCCAGTGGGTACTAATAATGGGCAGGCACTAATGAGGAGGACAAGAAGGAGAAGAGCACCTCGCAGATCGTAAAAAGATGATCACGTGCAAAGGGAGGGTGGAGCACGGAGCAGGAAATGGCAGATCTGGCATTTTGTTAAAGGAAGTTAGACTCGATTGTGGGCACTGAGACTTGAAGAGCTGAGTGGATTTTAATTCGCTTGAAAAATAAAACAGCAGCGATTACAGAGGGAGAGCGTGTTAAGCAGTAAAGATGATGTTTACTTTTTAAAAAGTGTTCATCTTGAATAAATTACACAAAGAGCTAAACCAGAGGTCATGTACTATTGATCAGTAGGCCTTGCCCAGCTCCAAATATGTATCATTTTGCTCATCCGTTGTTTGAAATAGGGCAAATTTAAAATTCAAAAGATTTCACATAAAAATCTAAGTTTCTGAAACTTCTTTAAAAATGTGGAAATCTGGTGAAGCTTTGTCCACATGGTGACACCCTTGAGGAGAAAGCAGAGAAAGGCAGTGAAGATTGTAGGAACTGGAGTCAAACTGCTTCTGTCTAAAGCCAGCTCTATTTCCATGCACGGAACACTTCCTAAAATGAGACATGCCCATTTACATCAAAATAATAGCAAATGCTACTTTTAGTGATAGCATTATAGTTTTTAAGCATTTAAAAATTATTTTAAAATATTGCTTTTTCCATTTTATTTCTTCTTTTTAAAATGTCTTTTGGATGTTTTATAAGATGAATTAATTAGAACGTATCGTACATATACACATAGATATATGATCTCCACACAATAAACATATCTTTAAGTCTCCATTTTATCAGTTAAAAAGTACGCATGTTTCAAGATCTTTTCAAAGACATTTTATTTACATTAAATTTAAAATTACATGGGTTTTATGGGTAAATATCCTTTAACAAAGACCAGGAAGTTTCTGTAACCTCTTGTAAAACTAACT
Organism: Hylobates moloch; assembly: GCF_009828535.3. Classification (NCBI taxonomy): domain Eukaryota; kingdom Metazoa; phylum Chordata; class Mammalia; order Primates; family Hylobatidae; genus Hylobates; species Hylobates moloch. Next base: position 202,700,188 of record NW_026652276.1, read on the forward strand.
TGTTTGTTTTATGAATTATTCAAGATAATGCAATTCATACTAAAGAAAGTTGAAGAGTACTAAATGTATACTTCAGTGCCTATATCACCCAGCAAATACAAATTCTAATCCTCTTGTCTCCTTTCCTCAATTTGGTTTTCAGGGACCTATCTGTTCAACCACAATAGTACAAAACTTTGAATATTCCCTTTCCTTAACAAATCATTTAAAATGCAGCCACTAAAAAGACAGTTCTCTTTGGAAGCAAAGGAGTAAATTACCTCACATGATCTCTTCTTGCCTATAATTGAAAAACCTCTTTGAACAAGTGGAATCATGGAATTTATACTTGATTTATTTCTAGTCTTGATTGTTAATCATCACCTCTAACCACACATCCAAAACTGAAATGGGCATGAATCAAGTCTCTCAACACCTTAGAGAGATGTTTCATATAAATACAAGGTACTATTCATAGATACCACACCTTAAATGACTTTCTTCTTTCAATAGAAAAGGAAACGAAATAAAGCCCAACCCCAAAAGCCTGCTGATCAGCTCGACTACCAGGGGACACTGATTATAGACTACAGGACTTTAACCTAGCTATTTGGCACCATTAGAATGTTTGATCTTTCAGTTACTAGAGTTTAAATGAGATTTAACACCGAATTAAACTTGTATCTATTTAAACTTGTATCTATTTAAAGTACAATTTTTGAGCCTCTTAACTTATTGTAAATACAATAGAATCATGCCAAACCCTCAAGGTATAATAACCTTCCTCCCCACCCTGGCATCTTCTGAGAAGTTCAGCAGAAGACTGTACCTACTTACTAAATTTGAATCTTTTTTATTCCAGTTCTTTTCTGACCTCCAGATAGGTTCTCATTTGACTACAAGTCAACAGAACCTTGGTCACCTGAGCATTTCTTTTAACAGAATACAACCTTCAGGATAGCAAAGTTAAATGGGCACATGGTGAAGCCTGCCTATCCATGTTCATTACCAGCTCTGTCACTAAGTAGCTGTCCAAACTTGGCCAAGTTCCTTAATATCTTTGTGGTTTTCTTCACTCCATTGTAAAAAGAGAAGGATAATGTTACCTACCTCCTAGTACTGTGAGAATTAATCAGGTGATCTTTATTAAAGGTCTGAGTGCATGTGTCCTTGCAATGCTACCCCTCCACTAGAATGCAAACATTTGCAGGCTCAGACCCATGCCCAGCACAGTGGATGTTTACTGAATATTTGTTAAATGAAGATCTTTTATTTTTACAAGGTCTTTATAGATTCAGAAATACAAATATTTATGGCGTTTATTATATGCCAAACACTGTTCTAAGTACTGTACAAATATTCACTCATTTAATCCTGAAAACATCCCTCTAAGGAAGGCAGTAATATCATCCTATTTTCCAGAGGAAGAAACTGAAACACAAATAGTTCAGTCAATTTGCCTGAGGTCACCTGCTCTTAAAGAAAATTCACACCCAGACAGTCCTGCTCTTGAGTCCATGGTGCATTATACAGACTTCTCAAACCTCAGTGTACGTAGGAATCTCCTGGAGAGCTTGTTAAACATGTATTTTAGAGCCTAGCCTTTGATATTTGAAAACAGGAAGTTGACGTTGGGGTCCAGTAATCACTATTTCTGCCAGGACTTAGGGAATTCTTGTGCAAGTTATCCTTAACCTATACTTTGAAAAAACATGGACTAAGATAATGGTGAAACATTAGTCTGAACATAAAATATACCAGAGCCAAATGATGGAGTGGCAGTAAAACACCAATATTGAAATGCTCAACCAAGAGGCAGTGTAACCTATACATGTGCAGACAAGAAACCAACATAGCTTTGATGGGAGTCATTCGAAGTACTGCCATTTCTTCATGCTAAAGAAATCAAGCCTTTCATTTAGTCATATTTAGAAACCAGCTGAAATTCCCTGTGTCCATTCTAGACATTTAAACGGAAAAATGTGGAAATACTTGTATAGCAAGGAGAGCCACATAATCAGGCTTGATTTCTGACAGGAAGAAAAACTACATGGTATAGCTGACTTCAAAATGCTCATTGGTATGCATTTAATGTTCTAAAACTGAGATGTATTTTACAATCAGTGTATTCATTAAATGGGGTAGTATTTTTCCCTTTCCATTCAAAATAGTGTCTTAGGATTGAAAAATATATAATAATTTACTTTTGAATTTACTTTTTAGGTATCACAGATTACAAAAAAATTATAAAGCATAATTTTAAGTTATAATAAAAAGAAAATGGTTTGCAACTACTATTTGTTTTTGAAAAGCCAAGCAAGTCTGGCATGATTTTTTTAACACATAAATCAAGATTTAAATATCAAAATATAGAGTAACAAGGTAAAGATGAGTTAATTCACCACAATTTAAATTTTTCTAGGGGTGGCTATTTGCAAACTATAAATAATCTTTTTTTATATGATCTCTCTCCAGCTCCCCTTACCTCTGAATCTTCAAAGTCCATTTTAACACTCCATATGCCTTTTTACTCATGGTGGGGAGGCTTGTTTCAGTTGAGTATTATCTCTGATATAAAAAATAATCACATAACTGTAATAAAGAAAATTCATATTACTTGATTCTAAAGGGAAGCAGAGAAGCTGTTTTTCCATTTAAAACCACTGACTGAGGATTAATGAACTAGAATCCATATTGTTTAAAAAGTAATTGACTTTAGGTTTTTAAAATAGAAACATATCAAATTTACCTTTAAAAAGAAAGTTAAAACATGACTTCTCAATATATATACAAAATATGCAACAAGTAGATAGTTCCCCCTAAGTTGCCCCAGACTAGTGTTAAAAATGATGTCACAAAAACAGCTACAGAAGAGAACATCTCTGGCTCTGTCACCACCACTTCCAAGGCCATACCAACTTTCTCCTTAAATTGATTTTGTATGTCCAGGTTTCACATGTTCACCAACCAGTTCTCTTGGTGTCTCTGTAGTACCTGTTATCTTCCTGCTGATAATTCCAGTCAAGGCTACCCATGTCTGCCAAGGCTCTATTGTCCCTGATTATTTCTTTAAAGCCAACCTTCTACTGCTGATGTCTATGGATATGTGGACCAAGACCCACAAATACCTGATGTTTCAGGGCCTTCAGCTATGTGTCAAGAAATCTGCCATTTGTCAGCACAGCCTACTCATAGTTTAGCTTTCACTTAAAAATGAAAGCATGAAGTATTTGGTTTTCCATTCCTGAGTTATTTCATTTAGAATAATGGCCTCCAGCTTCATCCAAGTTGCTGCAAAGGACATTGTTTTGTTCCTTTTTATGGCTGAGTAGTATTCCATGGGACATAATACCAAATTTTCTTTATCCACTCATTGATCAATGGGCACTTAAGTTGATTCCATATCTTTGCCATTGTGAATTGTGCTGCAATAAGCACACATGTGCATGCATCTTTTTCATATAATGACTCCTTTTCCTTTGAGTAGATACTAAATAGTGGAATTGATATATCAAATGGTAGATCTACTTTTAATTGTTTAAGAAATCCCCATAGTGTTTTCCATAGAGGTTGTACTAACTTACATTCCCACCAGCAGTGTATGAGTGCTCCTTTCCACCACATCCACGCCAATATCTGCTGTTTTCTGACTTTTTAATAATGGCCATCCCTGCAGGAGTAAGGTGGTATCTCATTGTGGTCTCGGTTTGCATTTCCCTGATGATTAGTGATGTTGAGGATTTTTTCTTATATTTGTTAGCCATTTGTATATCTTTTGAGAAATGTCTATTCATATCATTTGCCTCCTTTTTGATGGGATTAATAATTTTGTTATTGATGTATAACTCTAGGTAACCACAGCTAACCTCAAATGAACTAATTTTATTACCAAAAAAAAAATGACTTTTATCTTGGGCAAGCATAATCTTGATGAAGATGAAAAAGTGTTATTAAAATGAACCAGGGTAAAAAAAAAAAAGAAACAATAAAAATGATTTATTCCTTTTATACCGGGGTTCTTTCTTAAAACAAAGTAAAGCGAAGAAGAACACGGTGTCATAATGCATTTTGAAAATGTAGTAAAGCCCTTTTCAAGTGGGCTAAAGCCTCTAAAGAGAATATCATATATCAAAGGATAAGCAAATAATCAGAGCCCAGTAGAATAAAACTGATTAGCACAGGTTTTTAAAAAATTCACGCATCATCTTCAAAAGTAGGTTACTTACAGCTCTGGGATTTAACAAAACTATTTACCCTTCTTTTCTAATTAATTTTCAAAGCTCTCTTCACTAAATTTTCTTACCCTTTTATCTCTTGTCATGATGTCTCTCATTCATTAACATCGTATTGCATTCTATCTACTCCTGTTGAGAGGGAACAAAAGGAGAAGCTTCGTGCTGAAACACTGGAGAAGCAAGAAGAGAGGAAGCATTTCTTTCTGCGGGACAGGACTGAGACTGTTGGAAATATTTCATATTGTTTTGGGTTCCTCAGCTCCTTCCCAGTGATTCTCTGGTCAATTCATACAAGGTAGTTGGATGTGATCCCTCCCCTCTGACAGCAAAAAAACCGAGTCAGAATGGCAAGTATGGACCAAGTACATGGGCTCTGAGCCAGTGATGGCAATGCCAGGTTATCTTGGCTATATGAAGTTATCCCTGCCTTTCTTTCACCATGAAAGAAAAGTTTTTTTTGAGTTCTTTTTATAACTAGTATGAGCAGCATTCACTCACTTATAAATTCAACAGATATTTATTGATTCCCATACAAGGCACCACTCAAAAACTATTCTCCTAAAATTTCATTTCTAATACCACATTTGTGCTTTTCTTTTGTGTTGACTTAAAGAATAACCACTGGCTATAAGTAGTACACGGGGCCACAAAAGGTGCCTACAGTAATTCATTCTGTCAGAAATAAAGTTACCATGTGAATTGATCCATAAAATCAATATAAAACAGACTCCAAAAACCAGGAGGCTTCATCTTAACCAGAGTGAAAATGTTTACATCTTTAAAGAAGGGATTTGTTTTTCAGAAGAGTGGCTTTAGCCATGAAAACATGGGAAAAGATTTCCAGAGATAATGGTTGTCAGTGCCCCTCTAAGCTCTATGGCGGTGGGTAGTACGAGCACCTGTCAAATCAACTACCCCTATAATGGAGACCCATCAGTCTGGCTGAGCTCAATGGCATAAAAATTTATTTCATATAGACAAGCAATCTCTTTTTTGATTCCTTGTTCAACTGGAACCTTGATCATTTGATTTTCTTAGTAGTTTGCCTGCAGGGAGAAAGTAGATGCGTCAAATTAATGCTACTATTAGGTTCACTTGGCAATTGTGTTTTTCATTGTGAATTAGTTACTTTTCTGGTCTTTTGGTCAGTCACTTCGTTGCGTAATTAGCATAAGTGAATGTCCTCAAACATAACCATTTCCAGAACACTGGCAAATTCAAATTCTGCCTCTTAGGCTAATAACCAGTCTCTGGTCTCAATGAGTTCAACAAGGCAAATATTACTTCGTAAGATATAGTAGTAGTCATTCCTTAGTTCCATCACTTACCTTACTTTTTAAACATTGATATCAAATGTAAAAAGAGGTGTGTTAAAGTGATATGTGTTTCTTTTCCTGATCTGGCTAATGGGATAGTGCGTACAATACCCGGTTAATTGATCGAACTCTGTCAGCGGGGAACGGGGATAAGTGACTTAAAGGAGCTGACCTACTAGGATCAGTCCCATATTTAAAAGAGTGTTTTAAAATTTTAAAAGGTTTTTATTTCTAGCTCCATGAAAATATTGAAATCCATTGTTATTTTGTGTATAAATATTTGAGAGCAGATTTTAATAACTCAGAGGATAATTAGCATCTTGACAGAACAAAGAGGATAGATTTTAAATTATCAACATTTAATGTAAAGTATTTCAAACAACATATTTATATGTATATAAGTTAACTTTATGTACATCAGGGGGATGGAGGGTAAGTTAGCAAATGTTTTAAGTGCTAATCAGATATGCATACTTCAAGGAGGGTTTGTTAAGATCTGAAAAACTCAAATTAGATTTCAGAGGCAACTTCTACAAAAGTTTCAACACTCCCATACCTAAGTCTTCCTAGAGGGGATTGTAATTGTACAAAAGATGTTAAAAAATAATTTTAATTGGTAAAATGCTGTCTAAGAGCTATGAATATGGCTAGAAATAGTCTACAAGCATCTCCACCCTTGCTTAAGCTATATGAATTCCTAGGATTAAGGGTTTTAATTTAGTGCTGGATACCATCCTTAAAGATACTATGGATCTCATTCAAACATCTTGGACCTGAATTCTGATTAAAAGGTTAACTGAATGCTGCTATGAGAATAGCATCACATCTGTCTTAAATGAGCATTTCATGCAAAATGCTTGGTTGTGCATGAAAACACAGAGAACTGGAACTTTTCTGGAGCGGAAAAAACAGCATAGTTGATGTTTTACAATATGCTTGTTCATAAATATTTGCATTATGGCAGATTTTTTCTGACATTTGCCTTAATTTAACATTTCTCCTGGTTGTGAAAGAACGGAAGAGGAAACCTAGAATCCTCTTCACCCCTAAGGTTACGTTACGTCTGATATCTCAGTCGTGAATGGACGAATTGGCCTGGGTCAGTTCATAACCCCAGGGCCCCAAATAACAATAGGCCCATTTTACAATTTTCATTTCAGAGTCTAATTCTGTTCTAATTAATCACTGAAGAGGCATGGATTAGGGAGGAAACAGGCATTATCATCATTTATTTTTGTTGTTAAGATACTGGAATTGAATAGAATGTTAGCCATCCATAAGTTCTTTCTCCTCTCTTTTTTCTTATTGCTCAGATTCTTTCAGGTGTCATTATTTTCAAGGAATGACAGCAAAATGTTAAAAGTACCCTGGCTTTGTGTTGCTAGGAAACTAATCCAAAATTGTTCCTTGCTGGTGTTTCCATTTCAGGCCTTAGAACTTGTATCAGTTTTCCTCTCCCTCTCACATCCGAGTAGCAGCTTTATGAGGGGTATGCATATATCTGTGTTGGGGGCGGGTGGGTAAGGTTCGTTTTTCTTTCCAGGAGGCTCCATGTTCCCTTCATAGACAAGTCCCAAATCACCCATCACTGAAGCAGAAGCTGGTGCTGACTCACCTATTATTCAATCCCCTTTCTTTAAATATGCCCAGGCTCAAAGCTAAGTGCTATCTCGGGAAAATAAATCAATTACCTAGTATCCCCATCCACTAATGTTGAGAAACAACAAGGAATTGAGCTCATTAGCTGAAGTCCCAGGGTATCACTCTGATATTGGTGATTTTCCATGTTTGCTTATACTTCAGGGGAAATGCCAGTTCCCAAGGGCAAAAGGGCCCCAAAACAGCTTTCTAGGAAACTGTTGGCTATCTTTCGGCTAGCAAGATTTATAAACTAAAATTCTCAATCCAGAACTATATTAAATATACTGGAAAGAAGGGAAAACTGTTTTAGAGGCTACTGGGTAAAGGATGAAGAAAGTGAAGGGGAAAGATGGGGAAATGGAGGGAATAGGAAGAACAGTAGAAAGTCTTGAGGAAGGCAGAACTTGAACCATATCCCACCTCTTTCCCTCAGAGGCCTGAAATGTGTCCCATTTGTTGGGCTCCTTTAGCCTGGAAGTATGCACCCCTTCCAGAAAAGATTCTAGCTCTAATAAAGCTCATTTCGCAACTTTAAGCTACATATAAAAGTCATCCTATTTTTACATTTATCAGTACCTTGTCTGTGTTTTCCTGACATCATTCTCTCAGCGTGAGAGGAACATTCTCCATTTTAAAATTGATCAGTCCTTGTATTAGTTTTCTAGGGCTTCCTTAACAAAATGTCATAAAATTGATGGCTTAAAGCAACCAAAATTTATTCCCTCACAGTTCTGGAGGCTAGAAGGCTGAAATCAAGTTGTTGGTGGGACCATCCTCCCTCCAAAGCTTTTAGGGAAAGTTCCTTCCTTCCATCTTCCATCTTCTTGTAGCTCCAGGCATTCCTTGGCTTGTGGCAGCATAACCCCAATCTTTGTTTCCACCATCATTTAGCATTCTTCCTGTGTATGTTTCTTTTTGGGTCTCTTCTCCTCTTCTCATAGGCACACCAGTCACATCAGATTAGAGTCCACCCTAATGACCTCATCTTACATCGATTACATCAGCCAAGGCTCTATTTCCAAATAAAGTCACGTCAAAAGTACTGACTTGAGCATGTATTTTTAGGGGACATAATTTAATGCATAACAGTTCTCTAGATATAGAAATGTAAAAAGAACAAAAAGAGGCAAGGGGGATATTTGCCTAGGCTACTTAATTTATCTAACATCAAATTGCCAGCCTATGAAAAGAATTGTAATAAATACCACCTATGATGACTTTATGACTACCACCCTTAATTTATTTTGTTCTTTTTAAGGAATCAATACATCAGTTATTTCATTTGATTCTTACAATAAACCTATGAACTCTTTCACAAAAGAGGGACTCCAGTCCCACATCTCTATTACTTTGTAATTAATGACTGCAGATTCCATCGACATTATTATCAGGAATCTCTCTTTTCAGGATTATGTCTCCTTTATGAATTGTCAAATGTCATGCAGTTGATGTAGTTGAGGGACGGGATCAATCCAACTTTTACATCAACTGGGAGAAAACTGCGTTCAGTCAAGGATTTTCTTTTTCTTACTGCCACATGGTGTCACTCTTGAGAACCAGTCCGACATGCGAATCTCTCCCAGGATGTTGTGCATCACGGTAGATAAAGGGTCTCATTCTCTTAGACTGAGTTAGCCCAGAGGACCCCTCTGTTGAGCTCCCAATTTTGCAGTTCTTTGCCCTCATTTTCAAGCCCTACACGATCACCCTCAGGTTACCAGCCAGACTCAGGAAGGCTGATGAGTCCAACCGTGCATCTGCCCAGAACCCCACCTTCCTGTTCCTCCATAGGAATTTTTTACTAAGGGCTTTCACGTACCCAGAGGTGTTTAAAAAAGCATCTATACTTTTGTCTAGCACTCACAGGTCACTTTGTCTCCAAAGTTAAGGTTGCTTGGACTTGTCTCCTGCTGCAAATACAAGGAAAAGTTTGGAGTGTATGTCATAAGGGGACCCAGAAATCCAGACTTGGAATGCCAAGACAAGGCCAAGTCCCCAACTGCACTCCTCCTTCTGGGCTGATGCTCACAGGGCAGAAGTCCTCCTTGTTTTCACTCTCAAAGCCACATCCCAGGGCCACTGAGAACACTGTCAGAATTGGTTCAGTGAGCCTTCTCCTTTATTAACCTGAATTTCATTTCTGTCTCCTCAAGAGATCCCTCTCTGTCAGATCTCCCAGTTTTTCTATTTTAGATAATGGAGAACCACCTTCTTTTCTGTTTTAGATAAAGCTATTTTCTGCAATTGTCAGGCACACAGGGTCTCATTGCAAGTCAGTGTTGTAGGTGAAAGAATCAGTTGCCCTATTCCTTCTCTTCTCAGCACAACTGTCTTCAGAGACACAAGATGCCCTTCTCACCCAGGTCCTAAGAGGGTGAGTTTAGCTCCTCTCAGTAAATCCAAAATGGCTTCCTCATACCTTCCTTTAGTGGAAGAAAACTTAGGAAAATGTTAATATTTAGCAGGACCCTATGCTATAGAAATAATAATGACTTATGCAGTGAGTTCTCTGAGGCCAATTGGCCATTCACAACTGTTAGGTTTGGGAAATCAGAGACAGGTGGAACTATGTATCTTCTCCCCAGCAACCTCGGTACCAAGCAGCTGAAAGCAAGTCTTATATTCTATCCTGCCCCTTAGACAAATATTTAGTTGCAGGTAGACACAAAAGAGACTCATACAACCTGTTCTGTAAGATTGGTGAGGTTCTGGTTCCTTTGTCCTTTCAGACAAAGATATTTCTGGCAAGACGTGGAGAGAAAGAGTCTCTTCAATGAAAAAATGCAAGACTGTTCTGACTGCTTTTTCAGGTAAACTTCCTGTTGGACCTAGCTGGCTTGTTAAGTGAAGAACAAACCCAGCAGGTGTTCTACATATAAGGCTCACTCTGAAGTTTCAGGCTGCTGGACTGGTTGCTTCATTACATGTACTTTGTTCAAACCTGTTGTCTTTTAGCCATTCATTGAACTGCACTTATTTTTACGATAAATACTGTTTTTTAATATCAGTATTAACAAAACCTCTAATGTATGTTTACATAGCACTTGTTGACTTACTTCCCATAGCTACCTCTGTGTGAACTCATAATAAAGGTCCTTCAGATCCTGACTAAACACAGACAGCGTGTATATTCATAACTAGGGTACTTCAAATAAAAATGAACTTCCCTAGTGTGTGGATACAAGTTAACCTGCATACACTTCCTCACATGGTTTAAACTGAAGTAGTATAAAGAAAATTAAAAGTAGTGACAAATCTTATTCCTACATTACACCTTTTAGCATTATTTTTGTATTTTTTAGAAAACATTTTCACATACATAATTACATTTAAACTCAACAAAATTTAAGTGAGATAGAAATTACCATCTCCATTTTTCAGATGAGAAAACTGAGGTTTAAAAGATAAATAACTTCTCCTTCAGTTACTCTGCAAGCAAATAGCACAGCAGGTTCTGATCTTGTCTTTCAAATTTCAACTTATCAATTCTTTCATCAAATTTTGAAACTCAAAGTGAACCCATGAACCAGAATCATCAGCATCATCTAAGAGACTGTCAGAAACGTAGCATCCCAGATCCCATCCCGTAAATGCTGAATCGAGATCTTTATGAGTCGATTTCTCAGTACAGTTTGGGAAGTATTGTTCTAGAGCAAGAGTTACCACTTGTTTTTGTAAATAAAGTTTTATTAGAACACAACCATATCAATTTGTCTATGTATTGCTGTTTTCCCTTCAGCAGCTGAAGCACTGATTGCAACTAAAACTATATGATCTACAAATCATAAAATATTTAGTAGCAGGATCTTAACAAAAGTTTTTTGACCTTTGTTCTAGAGCAGTTTCTCTTACTATCTGTGTTGAAAGATCAGTTTTTTATTTGTTTCTAATTTGCAATACGTTGTCACTAATACATTTATTTATATAAAATAAAAATGAATTACTGTAAAATAAATAAAAATGCTGTGAAAATATAAGCCCTATTTTGAAATATATATTAAACAGATATAAAACTACTCTGTCAAATTGCTTTTTAAAAGCTTGTAAATGATTACTTTCAATTTCTATACCTATTGAGGACCAGCAACATGTTGCAGGCCAGCACTTGCCTGTGGACAGTTCTTCGAGTGCTCTAGGTTATAGAAATGAACTACTCACATTTTTTATAGCAGTTCTCCTAATCTGGCTTTGGACAGTTTGTTTAGTCACGTGACAATGAAACCTAGGAATTATAAATGTTTCCAAAGTGTAGGATGCCATCACTCTGGAAAGATATTTCTTTTAAGAAGTTCAGCTGATATTTTATTTACCACTGTCTCCTCACAGCTGCTAGTTTCCATCTGCCTTGTTATTTCAGAAATGTGTGCAGCCGCCACTGCTACTTTGCATTAAGTAGTGCTTACCAACTTACTCCTGAGCCCTCAATTTGAAAGTATCTATGCTCTCATTGCTGAAGGCACAGAACCACCAAAAGAGATCACTCTGCATGCAGGGAGAACTCACTAAATTCTGCTCTCTAATTAACATGCAGAGCAAATGCTAGACTCTAGAAAAGAAAAAGTTACAAAAACACACTTTCCAAACTCCCCTAGAAAAATTACCTGCAGTCTAGGAAAATAAGCCTCCAACTTCTCCTTATTAGCTGGTCTCATGTTGCTAGGCAACAGCTGGCCTGTATCCACAGTCAGGCTTTTAAGAGTCACGCTTGTCTTGTAAGTCTCCAAGAGTCCTCAACTCTGACTTGCTCTGTCTTCTGCCTTCTGTTTAGTTGCTGTGCAGAGACTCTGCCTAATTCTGGGATCCTGGCAAGGTCTCTAACCTACAACCTAATAGAGCTATGTCCTTTTGGAATCACAGGTAGGAAAACAAAAAACAAAAAAACCACTTAACCCGACATCCACCCTTGCATTTGGAGCCTAGAAGGAAAACCGCAGGCCAGCACCCTGCACTGTGGGCTGACCTAACGCTTTCATACAGACCTGCAGGAATCTGAAATGTGCACATAAATCAGACAGAATATATATAGGACAGGGATAGAAAGCACATTGGATCACAGAGTGGCACCCCCTGCCAACACGCAACTCTTCTCCACTTTTTATCCCTCAAGGGCATGAATAGATCTGTCTGTCATTTTAGAGAATAAGCTCCTTAAAACCAGAAAGTGGGCATTTTTGGATTATCTGTACAGCACACACCACTAAATAGGCACATAAATAAAAGTTAAATATTAATAAATGTCACTTTCTAAGACATAAAAGAACAGAAAAAGATAAGCTGCCAAGTAAAGTTGCCATAATTACAGTCAATGAATCTCAATAATATGCTCCATTTATCACCATATGTAGGAATAAGAAAAATGGTCCAGGTCCTTCCTCCAGCACATCACAGGTTTGAGCATAAATTGACCCAAATAAGAAATCCAGGAGAGAGAAGGAACTGAAATTATGCAATTTTCCTGATAAAGGCAAAGACGGGAACAAGATGAAAGAAAGAATGTTCCTTACTCCAGTAAAATGCAACCATTCGCTGAGGGCTCACTGTCTGCCAGGCCATTTATTTTTAATCCTGAAAGTAGTTAAGTTGTTAGGTAAGTGAATCTAGTCTCACTTTAAAAATAAGGAAATGGGGCTCAATTAAATGTCTCATCTAAGCCTTAGAGTTTTTCAATGGCAGAAGCAACCTCAGTCCATTTGTTCTTCCTATTGATTGCAATACCTCTGTCAGTGCCCACTTGGTGGTGAATTCTAGTGCTTGGGCAACTGTAGGGTCTTAAAAATATAACTGGAGCTAACACACAATAGAAACTTCTCAACCTTCAATATTTGAGACCAGGATAAAGAGCACAAATAGTGGCCCAGGAATCTTTGGTTAGGCTTTGAATAGTACATGTAAAGATGGACATAAAGCAGGGGTGGGAAGATGAGAGTAAATGTATCAACAGAAATTTGAAATCTCTTTTGAAGCTTTTTGTTCGCATTTTGCAGGGTCTCAACCGGCATTTAAAGTGTTACATATTCTAAAATGCTAACTTCTGAAAATGAATTCAATACATGGTGTTTTTCTAGTTATGTTGCACTTGTACATCAAAGGGTAAACATTTCAAACTAAATTATTCAGTGAGGATTTAGTATTCTTCTATTGCTGCTGAATACTAATGAGAGGATATGAACATGGTTTATCATTTTCTATTAAGATAGAAGAGAAAGCTGTTGGTAGAGTCACTGAGAAATGTCTTTCCTAAGTCACTAACCTTTAAATATTTTGATTCATCAGCGAAAAACAAATGTGTAAGGAGTATCAACTATGTACAATCGTTACTGTGGAATGTGTGAATGTGTGCATATACCTGCGTGTGTCTATAGTGTGTCTACAATATGTGTGTATATCTGAGTTCAGACTGTGTGAATCCAAACAGGAAAATGACCTACCGATTACCAAATAACTTAAATTTAGCTGAAGAAATGATATATATGCTTAAAAAATATGCAATCCAACAAGACAGTAAATAGTTAATATTTTCTTAGGAATTATAGGATATTGACTAGTCCCTGTACCCTGCACCTCACTTTTACCTTTATGTTGCTTCCTTCCTAACAACTTTTAACTTTTGTAAGTCATTCCATTAACAAAAATCTTTCCTTCAACCCTTTTTACTACTCATTTGACACTTTATGCTTCTTTTGCTCTTTGTGATTAAACCTCTCAAATTAGTATCAACTTCCATATCTCCATATCATCCAATCTGCTCACATCTCCTATTGCTCTACCTATCTGCACCCCCTGACATTACCATTTATTCCAGGTCACCAAATCCAAAGGACACTTTTCACTCCTAATTTTTCTCTACATCTCAACATCTTTGCATGTTTTCTTACAGAGTAAGAAAACTTGAAATACTCTCCTTCCTTTGCTCCTCACCCTCGCTCCCACTCCTTAGACATATTTTTAACTTCTTTTGCTGGCTTCTCCATCCCTATCCAATTTTCAAATGTTGATATTCATGAGGGGCTTTTCTCTTTTTGTATATACTTTCTGCCGCTCACTCACTTACATGGTTTTAACTATTACCTACCAATATGACTTATATGTATATGCTAATTATTTCTAAATCTGTGTCTGTAGTCTATACCATGCTCCTGAATTCCAGGTGCAAATACATCTCCCTAATCAGCACCTTTACTTTAATGTCTCACAGGTAGCTCAAACTCAATCTATCCAAAGATAAATGTATAGTCTTTCTTTCTACGTTCCCCCACAATAAAAATAAAAACGCAACATGGCAAAACTTGTGAGATGCAGCAAAAGCAGTGCTGAGGAGAAAATTTTTAGCTGCAAATTAAAAAAAAAAAAAAAATCAAATCAACAACTTTACACTATGAGAAATTAGAAAAAGAAAGTGTTAGCTAAGCCCAAATGTAGCTAAAGGAGAGAAATAATAAATATTAGAGCAGAGAGAATTAAAATAAAGAATAGAATAACAATAAGGAAAATAACCAAAATCAAAAGTTAGTTCTTTGAGAAAAATCAATGAAATTGACACACCTTTAGCTAGACTTACCGAGAAAAAGGAGAGGATGTGCAAATAACTAAAATCAGAAGTGAAATGGGGACATTACTATAGCCCTACAGAAATAAATAGGATTATAAGAGAATAAAATGAACAAACAAAATAGATAAACTCATTGAATAAAAAAAAATAGGAATACACAAATTACCAAAATTGACTCAAGATGAGATAGAAAATCTGAATAGATATATATAAAAAATAAAGAGCTTGAATCAATAATAATTATTATTTAAATTCCCAAACAGAAAAGTCTAGGACCAGAGGGCTTTACTGGTGAAGTGTACCAAATATTTAAAGAAGACTTAGCACCAATTCTTCTAAAACAGTTCTAAAAAAACAGAAGATGAGGGAATACTTCCTAACTCATTCTATGAGACTATTACCCCGATATCAAAGCCCTTTAAAGACACCACAAAAAAAACACTACATATCAGTTCACATCCATATTCATGGATGCGAAAAATCTTCAACCAAATTTTAGCAAACTTAATACAACAGCATATTAAAAGTATTATGTACCATAATTAAGTGAGATTTATTTCAGGAATCCAAGAGTGGTTCAATATACATTAATAGGACCAAAAAAAAAAAAAATGACCATGTAAATTAATGCAGAAAAATCACAAAATCCAATGGTATAAAAACACACAGCAAACTATGAATAGAATGTAATTTTTCACTCATGAAAAATGAAAAAGAACAAAGATATATATTAAAAACCCACAGTTAACATCACAAGCAATGGTTAAAGACGGAAAACTTTCCTCCTAAGATCAGAAACAAGGCTAGGATGCCTGCTTTCACTGCTGCTATTCAACATTGTTGTTGGAGTTCTAGCCATAAAAATTAGGAGAAAGAAGGAAGGAAGGGAAGAAGGGAAGGAGGGAGGGAGGGAGGGAAAGAGAGAAAGAAAAAAATAAAAGAAAAGGAAAGAAAGGGAGGGAGGGAGAACAGAAGAAAGAGAGGGATGGGAAGGAAGGAAGGAAGGAGAGAAGGAGGGAAGGAGGGAGGGAGGGAGGGAAGGAAGGGGCATCCAAATTGGAATGAAAGAAGTAAAATAAGAATCTATAAACAGATGATTTTAGATGATATGTAAAAATCACAAAGATTCCATGAAAAACTAATGGAGCTAATAAACAAATTCAGCAAAACTGCAAGTACAAAATTTTGTACTTGACATAAAAAATGTCAATATGTATGTATTTTTACATACAAAAATAAGTTGTGTTTCTATATGTCAATAATGAACAATCCAAAAAGAAAATTAAGAAAATAATTTCATTTTCTTCTATGAAATTGAAAAAACATTTCAATTTCATAGAAGAAGGAACACTTCTACCCAAGGTGATAAAAATTTATAGTAAAAACTAGAACACATTGCTGAAAGTGAAGGAAATCTAAAAAAAGAAAAGATATCCCATGTTCATTAATTGGAAAACTTCATGTTGTTAAGATGATGATTCTACCCAAAGTAATCTACAGATTCAAAGTAATCCCCATCAAAATTTCAGTGACTATTTTTACAGAAATGGAAAAGCTGATTCTCAAATTTGTATTTTATTAAAAACATTCCCAAGCAGCCAAAATATTTTAAAAGAATAACAAAGTTGGGGCCAGGCATGGTGGCTCACACCTGTAATCCCAGCACTTTGGGAGGGCGAGGTGGGTGGATCACAAGGTCAGGAGTTTGAGACCAGCCTGGCCAACATGGCAAAAAACTGACTCTACTAAAAAAATACAAAAAGTTATCTGGGCATGGTGGTAGATACCTGTAATCCCAGCTACTCAGGAGGCTGAGGCAGGAGAATTGCTTGAACCCAGGAGGCAGAGGTTGCAATGAGCCAAGATTGTGCCACTGCACTCCAGTCTGGGCAACAGAGTGAGTCTCTTTCTCAGAAAAAAACACAACAAAAAAAAAAAACAAAAAAAAGTTGGAGGGCTCGTACTTCTCAATGTTAAAACTTCCTGCAAAACTGCAGAAATCAAAATAGTGTGGTATTAGTATAGGATAGACATAGAGCAATGGAATAGAATTGGAAGCCCCAAGACAAACCCATTCAGCTATGACCAGTTGATTTTCTAGAAGGGTGCCAAGACCATTCAATGGGGATTGAATATTCAACAAATCATACAGAGACAATTGGAGGTCCGCATGTAAAAGAACAAAGTTGGAGCCCTACTTACCTCACTCTTTATATAAAAAGTAACTCATAATGCATCAGTGCACTGTAAATGGGACGCTTAGACTAAGTATAAGAGCTAAAACCATAAAATACTTAGAAGAAAATATTAGATAAATCTTTATGACCTTTGATTTGACGATGTGTTTTTAGATATGACACCAAAAGCACAAGCAATAAAAGATAAAAAAGATAAGTTAGCTTCATCAAAATTAAAACTTCTGTTCATCAAAGGATATTGTCAAGAAAGTAAAAAGACGGCCGGGCGCGGTGGCTCATGCTTGTAATCCCAGCACTTTGGGAGGCCGAGGCAGGCGGATCACGAGGTCAGGAGATCGAGACCACGGTGAAACCCCGTCTCTACTAAAAATACAAAAAATTAGCCAGGCGTGGTGGCGGGCGCCTGTAGTCCCAGCTACTCGGGAGGCTGAGGCAGGAGAATGGCGTGAACCCCGGAGGCGGAGCTTGCAGTGAGCCGAGATCGTGCCACTGCGCTCCAGCCTGGGCGACAGAGCGAGACTCCGTCTCAAAAAAAAGAAAAAGAAAATAAAAAGACAACCTATCAAATAGAAGACAATATTTTCAAATAATATATCTAATAATACATCTAGTGTTCCAACTCCATAAATAAATTTCACAACTCAACAATAAAAAGACAAACAACTCAATTTAAAATGGAGGAAATATGTGAGATACTTATCCAAAAGAATACAAGGACAAAAAAGCACATGAAAAGATGTTCAACATAATTAGTCATCAGGGAAATACAAATCAAAACCATAATGAGATACCACTTTGCATGTATTAGGACGAGTACAACTACCATAAAAAGGAAATAAAATAAGTGTTGGGAAAGATGTGTGGAAGAGGTAGAAAAATTGAAAGCCTCACAAATTGCTGGTAGGAGTGTAAAATGATTCAGCTACTGTGGAACACTGGCAGTTCTTCAGGTTAAACATAAAATTACCACATGATCAAGCAATTCCACTCTGAAGTGTATACCCAAAAGAATTGAAAACAGGTACTCAAATATTTACACACTTACGTTCATAGAATAACAGCCAAAATGTAGAAACAACTCAAATATTCATCAGCAGATAAATTGATAAGCAAATTGTGGTGTGTGTTTACATGTGTCTGTGTATGTGCAATGGAATAATATTCAGCCATAAAAAGAAATAAAGTACTGATACATGTTACAACATGAAGAAACATCAAAAACATTCTATGTGGAAGAAGTCAGACAAAAAAAAGTCACATATCATATGATTCAATTTATATGAAATACTCAGAATAGGTAATTCCTTAGAGACAGAAAGCAGATTGGTAGTTGCCGGGGCTGACAGAAGGGCAATGGGAAGTGACTGCTTAGCAAGTACAGGTTTTCTTTTGGAGTGATGAAGATGTTTTAGAACTAGATAGAGGTGGCGGTTGCACAACAGTAAATGTATTAAATGCCATTGAATGCACGTTTAAAATGGTTAATTTTACGTTATGTGAATGTCTACTCAATTATTAACTTTTTTTAAAAAGCAAGGGCTGGGCACGGTGGCTCACGCCTATGATCCCAGCACTTTGGGAGGCCGAGGCGAGTGGATCATTTGAGGTCAGGAGTTCAAGACGATCCTGGCCAACATGGTGAAACCCCGTCTCTACTAAAAATACAAAAATTAGCTGAGCATGGTGGGGCACACCTGTAATACCAGCTGCTCTGGAGGCTGAGGCTGGAGAATTGCTTGAGCCTGGGAGGCGGAGGTTGCGGTGAGTCGAGATCATGCCACTGCACTCCAGTCTGGGCAAGAGAGTGAGACCCTTTCTCCAAACAAACAAACAAACAAACAAACAAAAAACAGGGCATATAATTCTGGGAAGATGATTGATGGCATCTCCCTTATTTCCCAAACTACTTTTAGAATAAATAACTCAGTTACTATACCTCATACAATGATAAAATGTATAGTTTTTCATCATCTTGAAGTAAACACGTGATTAAAGAAACTGATTTGAATATTTTAATTGGATAGTTACATATATTTTTATTACATAAAATGGATTTTTACCAAATTATACTTCTCATAGCCAACAGAATTAAAACATTTTTAGATGTAATTTAAATTGAGATCACAGAAAGTCTAGTATTTTAGATTTCTTGGCATGTCATATATTTCCGCTTGTTTAGATTTGTTAGCTTGACCACACGAAAGGAAGAGTAATTTTCAGTTTTTCTTTTCTTTTCCTAAAGTGAAAGGAAAAATAAAATAAAATGACTCAAGGAAAACAAGTGTAATAGCACATAAACTTTGAAATTTTGTAACTCTATACATCATATTTCCCTTTCTTTTTTTTTTTTTTTTTTTTTTTTGAGACGGAGTCTTGCTCTGTCCCCCAGGCTGGAGTGCAGCGGCGCAATCTCGGCTCACTGCAAGCTCCGCCTCCTGGGTTCATGCCATTCTCCTGCCTCAGCTCCCGAGTAGCTGGGACTACAGGCGCCCGCCAACACACCCGGCTAATTTTTTTTGTATTTTTAGTAGAGATGGGGTTTCACCGTGTTAGCCAAGATGGTCTCGATATCCTGACCTCGTGATCCGCCCGCCTCAGCCTCCCAAAGTGCTGGGATTACAGGCTTGAGCCACCGCGCCCGGCCCATATTTCCCTTTCTAATATGGTTATAAAAATATTCACAATAAGAACATAAGAACCATTTTATCGCAAACAGCAAAGGAAGTGTGTGTTTGGTACTTGAGGTCTTCTTTAGATAGTTTTATTACTATTTATTTATTTTTATTACAGATTCAGGGGGTATATGTGCAGATTTATTACATGGATATATTGCATAATTCTGGGATTTGTACTTCTAGTGAACTCGTTACCCAAATAGTGAACATGATACCCAGTATGTAGTTTTACCAAACCTTTTCCCTTTCCCTCCCACCCTGCTTTTGGAGTCTTTTGTGTCTATTGTTTCCATATTTATGTCCATGTGCACCCATTGTTTAGCTCCCCTTTATAAGTGAGAGCACTTGGTATCTGATTTTCTGTTTCTGCATTAATTCACATGGGGTAATGACCTCTAGCTGCATCCATGTTGCTACAAAGGACATGATTTCATTCTTTTTTTTATGGCTGCATGGTATTCCATGGCGTATGTATTAGTCTGTTTTCATGCTGCTCATAAAGACACACCTGAGACTGGGTAATTTATACAGGAGAAAGAGTTTATTGGACTTACAGTTCCACATGGCTGGGGAAGCCTCACAATCATGGCAGAAGGCAAGGAGGAGCAAGTCACCTCTTACATGGATGGTGGCAGGCAAACAGAGAGTTTGTGCAGGGAAACTTTGCCTTATGAAGCCATTAGATCTCGTGAGACTTATTCACTATCACGAGAACAGCATGGGAAAGACCTATACCCATGATTCAATTGCCTCCTACCGGGTTCCTCCCACAACATGTGGGAATTCAAGATGAGGTTTTGGTGGGGACACAGCCAAACCGTATCTGTGTATATGTACCACATTTTCTTTATCCAGTCTACTGTAAATGGACACTTAGATTGATTTCATGCCTTTGCTATTATGAATACTGCTGTGATAATGAGGGCAAGTGTTGTTTAGACAGGTTTTTTATTGTTGTTGTTGTTGTTTGTTTTTTGAGATGGCATCTTGCTCTGTCATCCAGGCTGGAGTGCAGTGGCGCAATCTCAGCTCACGGCAACCTCTGCCTCCCAGGTTCAAGCGATTCTCTTGCCTCAGCCTCCTGTCTAGCTGGGAGTACAGGCACGGGCCACCACACCCAGCTAATTTTTGTATTTTTAGTAGAGACAGGGTTTCACCATGTTAGCCAGGATGGTATCGATCTGCTGACCTCGTGATCCACCCCCCCTTGGCCTCCCAAAGTGCTGGGATTACAGGAGTGAGCCACCACTCCCCACTGACAGTTTTAAATGGAAACTTCTACAGTGGATTTTCTTTAAATATCACTAAGTTCAATATGTTCTGTAGAGATCAATTGAGACCAAACTGAGACCAAAACAACCCTCCCAGAATGCCTAATTGTTATTCTAACAATCTGCATGTGCAATGCTGTACTCTTCTTTTTTTAGTGATAAAATATTGTGTATAGCAAATTATTTAAACTTCTACCAACATAAAAGAGTGTTGAGAGAGACACAGTAACAATATGTACAAATCAAAATGGAAATGAAGCAAAGGCTACAAATTCCAACATCTTGTTTTATAATGGTTTGGACTCCCCAAAGCAGGCCCCAAACGGATTGGGTTCAATTTATTCACTTGTAAGTGATCTCAGGAAGACAGTAGTCAGGAGCAGAGAGAATAAGACAGGAAAAGGAAGGTAGTCAGTATAGGACATATGAATGAACAGGTTATCGCTCCAGGCAACTAGAGTTAAACCTCTGAGAATGAGACTGAAACACATATCTCCCAATTTTTCCACTGAGGGGTGAGGAGGCTGGGATGCATGTTCATCAATTTCCTACTATTCCCATTCTCATTAGTTGGGAGTTCACTTCCAGCTTTCCTATCTAGATCTATAGCAATAGAGCAGGCTTCTGCAACTAGAGAGCACCTTCAAATAGAGACACACACAAAGCTGTCTATGTGGACAGGAACTGCCTGAAGGGGCCGTCTGGGGTGAACCAACAGAATATGGGCAGGACCCTGTCACAGGGTGGATTCTCCTGGAAGCAGACTCTGATATTAAGGGTAATGGACAGGGTATTAACTAATGAGTGCCCTGGCGATCAGCACTATGGATGTGAGAAGGCAGCAGTATTGAACAGAGGGTAAAGTCAAGCTTCTAAGATGCACCAGCATGTAACTTAGGATGAGAATAAAGTCTACTGAGAAGAGTGAAAAATCTACCATAGGATAGTCTTAGAGGAATATGGCCAAAGAGAGGATTTTCTATCCTTTCATTAATGAAAAGTTATAATCTATGTGCAACTTGCCACATTATCAAGTGAGCTCAAATGCAAATAGTTAACATATTTTTGAAAAATGCCTTCCATGTTACTATCAATAGACTTAATTTTAAATTCGTCAAGTTAAAAATGACAAATCTGTAATATAATATGTGTCTTAGAAACATTGAATTAATAATGCCTGCCCCCTATAACCTCCCATCAGTGCTTTCCCAGCTTACATGAGCATGGAAATAAAAGTGGGATGCACACATACACACTTACACAGGTTCATAGATGGTGTGGTGATTTAAAGTTTCTAATATGCCCAAGACCCATTTGGCATACTTGTTTATACTGCAGATGCTGGTAATCTTAATACCACCTCCAGAAATTCTGATTCAAAACTCTGAGCCCCGTACATTTTAAATGAATATTCCAGGCAGTTCTCATTCAATATTTCAGGAACCACAATCATGAAATGCTGAGTTAATGGAATGTTTAGAAGAACTAACGATTTTCACAGACAAGAAAACTGAAATATTTAGACTATTTTTACATTATTTGCTTTTAATTCATTAGTATTTTAGCCCAAATGACACCATTTCAAAACTTTTTTTCTCTCTCTTGAATCTTTTTAATAATGTCAGAGAACAATGAACCAAATGGCCAAAAACTAAATTAACAAACCACAAACAAGCAAGCAAATGAACAAGTTTTTAGTGTCGTAAACCAAGCTGTCTTCCACTCTTATTTAGATTCCTTCTGCCAAAAACTGATGAATGAAAATATATGCAAATAGGTTTGTTTAGATTTAGAGACTTATTTAGATTCCGTAGTATTACATATAAATAGTAACTATATGACGAAGTCCGTAAAATATTATTTTTCTAGCTAAAACCTTTACTTTGAAATTATGTCATCATATTCATTAATTTCCTTTTTTTATCATTTTCTTGATAGTTAATGTACAGTTAAATGTAGACTCCATTTCAAATTTCAATTCTGAATAGTCTTAAAGAATTATTTTCCAGTCATTATTAACAATAACTTTCATGTGGTTACTAAAAGCATTCATATATATTGTCCTTTGATCCATCCATTCTGTGTGGACAGGAGAAGAATTATTGTCGTTCTTATTTTTAAAAGAATATCATTGATATTCAGGAAAATGTGTTTATGGTCACACAGGCAGCAAATGGAATAGGAAGGATTGAAGGATTGAAAATTGCTGCCGGGCTTTAAATCCTATTCTCTCTCAAATCTACCACTTTCACTTCTAATTAAAATTACTTCTTAATATAGTTCACATAAAAGTACATTCAAACTCAAGTTCAAAACAACCAGGAAATAATATTTTACCTATTAGTAATGGACAGAAGCATATAACAAGCTAAGAAAATATGTAAAACCAGTTATAATCTAGTCAGCATTTTGGGGTCCATTCTCAGGTTTTACAGCCAAGCAAGAATGGGTTGTTTTGAAGGAGACCAGAAAGAGATTGAGATTTTTTTTTTTTTTTGTAAATTGGATACAATTCAGTGACTTTGCTGAAGCTAACAAGGTCTTCTCGCAGAGGTTAGCACCCTGCTGTGAACAGTCATTTTCTTCTCGAATATTACTTCATGGCATAGTTTGTGATTCTCAGATTTTATGTATTTTAATGGAAGTTACAAAGTGTGATAGTTCCACATAATTTTTCATGCTGCTTATTTTTTATGGCTATCCTCATGTCAAAAGGGAAATGAAAATAAACTTAGGTTTTTAATGTAACTGTTATAAATGAAGTGCAATATTTTAAATCCTGACATTTCTTGAAGTTACGTAAGGGAAAGATGCCTGACTCACCAATCCCTGCATCTGGAAGCTGCAGGAGAGAGAATCTCAGGCACAAAGAAGTTTAGGGTACACATGACCAAGTGTCCGTTGAACAGACCTAAGCAGCACTCACTCTGGCAGGAATCTATATTTCCAGAAACCACCTTTATTCTGCCCACAACTAGCCCCACTGCAGCATTCCCTCCAGGACTCACAAAAGGCCAAGCAAGGACAAAATCTCTGGCCTGTATATTTGACATTGAACCTGTTTTTCTGCACACCACGATATTTTTAGTAAAGATTTCAAAAGCACAGAAAAGTCAAGGTTTTCCTTCTCTTTCTCAAACACCAGTATGATTATGTTTTTAAAAAGTTTAGATGATCAAAGAGCCACTTATCATTTAATGTCACACAAAGAAGAATCTCCAGAAGTACTATGGCTAAGATAAAAAGGATACAACAGAAAAATTTTCAGGAATTTTAAATTTCTGTGTATTGGCCATTTTCATGATGCTTTAAGTTGTATAAGATTATATGTGCTGAGCCATTTAAAACATAGGAAAGGCTTGGTCATTCATTTCAAGAATAAGCTAGCATAGACCAAACAGCCAACAAATTACAAGTCGTTAATTGAAAACAAACTTAGCATGTGCATTTGCATACAATAAGTTGATAATTCCAATGCCTAAAATGAAGGTTCTGAGGGAGAAAAAGATTTTAAGTAAACTCTGTCTTGAAAGCCCATTACACTGAGAGCTGTTTACAGAAAGGGAACATTCTATTCAGCTTAAATTCTTAGTATCAGGAACATAATCAATATCCAAAAAATTTTTGCTGAGTATCTGTTACATCTAAGAAGAAAAGCTAGATTTTGCCTCTCTAGAAATAGCAAAATACCTTTAGAGTAAATTTGGCTGTAGTCATAGATTGCAGATTTTTGGAAGGATATCAAAAAATATTAATAAATTTCTATATTTTCATAGCTGATATTCAAAATATTTTAGTAACTCATAGATTGTATCATGGACTAACAGCTTAAAAATTAGAAATTTATTTTTTATTACATTAGAAAATGAGAGACAAAAGGAAGAGAAATTACAAAGAAATTCAGTGTGAAGAAAGGAGAGAGAGAGTTAAGAGAGAATTAGACAAAAATAACCTAAAATCATGGACTGCAATTATAAAATATGTAAGAAAATAAGAAGTAATGATAATTAAGCAGGAACTGAAATAAAAAGGATGTGACTTACTTTAAGAATTAAACCAATTTTCAAAACTGGTTTTATCTACAGTATAGTTTGTTAAAATCATTGATGGACATGTATTCATTCATTGTCATAGCTTCACTCTCTCTGCTGTGTGGATAACTCCCATATCCCTGAAGCCTGACCACTCCTTTGAGCATCACGCCCGGCTTTTCAACAACTTCAGATGCATTCACCAAAAAAGTTCACAAGTACTTTTTTAACCTAGATAATGGCTAAAGCTACTATTTACAATAGCGAAGATGTGGACTCAACCTAAGTATCCATCAATGGATGAATGGATAAAAAATACACACACACACACACACACACACACACACAATGGAATACTATTCAGCCATAAAAAAGAATGAAATCATGTCTTTCACAGCAACACAGATGGAACTAGAGGCCAATATCTTAAGTGAAAAGACTTAGAAAGTCAAATACCACATTTTCACTTGTAAGTTGGAACTAAATGCAATATGAACATGGACATAGAGTGTGGAATAATAGTCATTGGAGACTCAAAAGGGTTGGAGGGTGGAAGGGGTGAAAGATGAGAAATTATTTAATGGATACAATGTACACTATTTGGGTGATGGTTACACTAAAAGCCCAGACTCAACCACTATGCAGTATAACCTTGTAACTTTTCTACTCTCAGATGAATTTCCTAGAGATCAAAATACTATGTATCAAAAAATTATGTTATGAGGCATTTATTTGCATTCTACTGCTCCTTCATAGTAAAGTTCTATTTCTGGTATAAAATGATCCCAAGCATTAAAATAAAATGAGACTATTGTTAAATCCTTCCTTATCTCATAAAAGCAATGCTCACCACTAACCTATATATATAATTCTACATAAGTTGTATATTTGACTCAAGGAAAAGATCTGTAGCAGAATATTTAAGCCCTGGGAGATAAAAGTATAAAGCTGTATACATTTGCCTGACACTGTGGTTCCTGTCATAATGACTCTCGTCAGGTGTGAACCCCAGGCAGCTGATCATATTCCAGAGACTTGACTCAGTTAAACAAAAGATTGAAGGGAATCATAGCATCACCCTATCCAAGTCCTGGCTTCTTCTAGGCCTTCCCTTTTCCATAAATCCCATTCTTTTTGCTCCTTGTTCATGATTCTACCAATAACAATAGTTCCTTGGCTTAAAGGAGACATTTTTTTCTCAGAAACGACTAAAATCTACCAAAATATAATAACTAGAAGTATCTGTGTAGCCTTTACTGAAAGTTTTCGTTGCACGTCTTAGG
Organism: Hylobates moloch; assembly: GCF_009828535.3. NCBI lineage: Eukaryota > Metazoa > Chordata > Mammalia > Primates > Hylobatidae > Hylobates > Hylobates moloch. The sequence continues at coordinate 202,726,366 of NW_026652276.1, forward strand.
AATAGAATGACAAATTGACTAACATGAAGCTTTTCCTTTGTGTGTAGCACTGCCTCTTTGAGTGAGTCAAGAACCTCTAGGACATAGCCCACTGGAATGCTCTTATATTTGCACTGTGTTTTATCATTTATCGAGTTATGTATGTTATATTTATGCTATATTTAGCTTTTAGCTTTGCAACAATCCTATGAGAAAAAAGGCAAGATGTCTTATCAAGTTTATTTTTAAAAGATGCAAATATTGAGGTTTAAGTCATTGTTCCTTAGACATTGTTCCGTAGCTGGTGGGCGGGAGATATTGAATCGGAAAACATACCTTCTGCAGCATGGTTCAAGGATCTTTATACAACTCACACAAACCAGCAAGAACTCTAGAGAGAACAAGATGTGCTTATTAAGCGGCAGGCTCAGTAGGTAAACATTAAGACATACAGAGCTCAGAACTGAGTCAATGTCTAGACAGAGTTGGGTGATCACATTATTTGTAGGATATTTTTGACAATGAGAGGGGTAGTATTAATAATCATGCCAATTATGAGTTATTTTCTAGGATTATATCAGGAACAGGACACAAAGTAATTCCAAGCCAGAAGACTCCTGTGAATGAGTTCTCACAGGCAGGTCAGGGTATTTGAGGACAAGATTCTCAGACTGGAGCCACAAACTATTTGTTATAACTCAAGGTGGGTAGAGGTCAGTGAGGAGTAAGTAGTGAAGGGAGGAAAGGATGGAGACAAAAAAGGAATTTAACATTGTTTCTGGAGATACTGAGCAAAAGAGGTACAGAGTGTAGTAACAACAATTATAATATGAATGTCTACCATTTATTGAGTTTCTGCTAATGAGCTAAAAAAAATACTGAAATTTACCAGTTATCACCATTTTCTCACACATGAGGGAACTACAATTCATAAGGGTTAAATTATCTACATTTTCTAAGAGGGTGAATTTGAAACCAGGTAAGTCTGAATCTTACAAAAACTATCTTGCTATGGTGTAAAAGTACAAACACAAAACAGCTATTACATTTGGCTAGTTATGTAAAAAGAACTTCAGAACAAACTTTAGAAGCCTCCCACTATCCAAAAGATGTCATAATTTAAGCTTCCAAAAAATTACAAATTATTAAAAGCTATCAAAAAAGGTTGAATCCATTATGAGTTTATAATTGTGTGTGTGTGTGTGTGTATATAACTAATTGCATACCTTTAATGGTTAATAAGAAACCAATTCATTATCTTGAAAACTGATAAACAGTAAAAAATTTATGCTACCTTTCTTTTACAAATTGTGTCACTCAGTAACCAAATAGTAGGTGAGACAAGGCATCTGTTTATAAATGTATTCCAAGTAATAAATAAAAGTAAAATGTGGAATTTGAATATTCTCATATTTATAAATTAATGGATCTAAGCACTGGGCATAAATAGCTGATACACCAGCTATTGATGTATAAAATGAGAGACAATCGGGTTTCTTTCTTGAAACACAATGAAAGAACACAATGAAAAAACACAATGCCTATTACAGTTTTATCAAATGGATGAAACGTGAGTCTGATCAATTTTCTAAATCTCTCTGCTCATAGGCACAAAAATAGGACAGAAAAACATAGCATATTTCCCCAGACAGCACAGTAATAGAGGTTTAGCAACTCACATAATTTCTTTTTTTTTTTTTTTTTTTGAGACGGAGTCTCTCTCTGTCGCCCAGGCTGGAGTGCAGTGGCGCCATCTCGGCTCACTGCAAGCTCCGCCTCCCGGGTTCATGCCATTCTCCTGCCTCAGCCTCCCAAGTAGCTGGGACTACAGGCACCCGCCACCACGCCCGGCTAATTTTTTGTATTTTTAGTAGAGATGGGGTTACACCGTGTTAGCCAGGATGGTCTCGATCTCCTGACCTCATGATCCACCCGCCTCAGCCTCCCAAAGTGCTAGGATTACAGGCATGAGCCACCGCACCCAGCCAACTCACATAATTTCTTTGCTAAGGACTGAATTTCTTAGTCCCTGTTGTAGCTAGAGGTGGCAATATGACTGAATTTCCATCCATGAAAAATGAATGCATGTTTAGTGTTTTCAGGCCCACTCACTTTCTTCCATTTTTGCAAACTGAATCACAAAAGAGCCTATAACACACCTCTGGTCGTGAAGGAAAGTATATCTTAGGGAATGCTAGACAGAAAATGAGTCCTTGAAAAACCACATGCCATAAAGCCACCCTGACAACCTTGATTGCTTACATTAGGACCGTATTGTGAGAAATGATCTTCTGTGTTCTTAAAAACAAACAAAACCAAAAATGAGTTATTGCCTATGATCTAGAAACCAGGAATTTAAGAGGTACCCTGAATGTCAGAACCAAAAACAAATGAAACAAAGAGGTTACCAGCCCAGCTCAAACTGGGTCATCTAATGACAAAACAGAGTCCTCCAGGTAAAAACCGCAGGAAGAGTTGCCGGTTTAAATAGGCAAGCTTCCACAGAGGTGAGGTTTCTATTGGAGTTTTAACTTTATCTCCATTTTAAGGCTGATGGGCTTTTTTTTTTTTTTTTTTTTTATCATTATGAGATCTAGTTCCTAGAAGAAGGTATGTGAATCACTAACATACCAGTATGACACTGCTTCTCCAAGGTCTGGGCTAAGAAAAAGAGAGAAGATTATTCTAAGAATGAGTGTGAATAAACAACAAAACTTGAGGGCTGAAAGAGAAATGAAAATAATTTGAGTCTGGAAGATCCTGACCATGGTAGCATATCTAGGAGAAATAAAGAAAATATCATGAGAATTTGGGTTAGTTAGATCAGCAGTGGGATTGGAACAGACTTCACCCAGACTCAAACCTCTGGAGTAGGATTAAATATGGAGTAGATTCTGCTGATCTCTGGTCTTGAGTAAAGAGGGACTAAAATCCAAATCCTTGTCTCAGAATGCTGCAGTCATGACAAGGGTATTCATGGTAAGAGGCTGAAATGGAGAAGAGGCAAGTCATAATGAGCAGGATTGGAGGATACCCTGAGAGATTCTCAGGGGCCATCAAATGCAATGAGAACACATCTAAGACACACAGGGACAGATAATGAGCAGTTAGTGACACTGAACCAGTCTGAATGACAACTCTAAGCTCCCTTAGTTTTTGGTAAAGATTAGGTGTACACTTGAGGAGACAAGGAGTATACTATTTGGTAGGCAATGTGGTAGAAGAGGCATCATCAGAGGAACACCAGCAAGAAAGACCTTAATATCAAAAATATAGTCAGTGGGTAAAGTCCCACAGCTCTCTACAATCCTGTGACCACAGCTGAGCTCTTGAGAATTGAGCTAGGGTTCCATATTCTTGCCAGAAGCCTTGAGTAAGACTAATTTTTCCCAAGGAATGATGGTATTTGCATATTCTTGGACAGGACAGATCCCAGGGAAAATGAAGTACAGAAGTGTAACAATCTCATTTCTATATCCACAACTTCTCCACACTTGATGGCTCCCTCTCTCATTGTATGTATGAGGCCTTATATTTAGTGCTTCATGTCCTCCTCAGAATAGCTCTTCCAGAGCCTTCAAAGAGGACCTGAGGAAAGAGACATTTGAAATCCCTGAAGTGATGTTGTTGATGTCATCATTTATAATATGTCTTACTGATTGGGAGATGTTAACATTAGTTAAAACCTTTGCAGTTGGCAGTAATTGGTAGTCACAAGTGTCATGATTTGCCTCTATGGTGTGGATGAAAAACAGCTGCATTTCGATTATAGTAGTAAGTATTGCATCTTCATTAATTCACCGACCGTATGGATATTTGAAGTGTTCCTGTCTGGTGATGCCATCTCATGTCACTGTCAGTGAGGAAGAAAATCCTAATTGATTTGTTTCACTTTCTCACAATCAACAAATCAACTTTAATGTAAGCTACCAAATTTCATAAGTTGAAGTATGTAAGAAAGAACTGAAACAAAAAGGGTAGGTTTTTATAGACTGTTGTTCTGATGAAATCTAATTCTCCCCATGGGTTGCCGTGGTTTCAATGTTCTTTATCAGGGTGGTCAGAGCAATGTGTTGCCCTATAGAGTCTTCTTAAATTTACCTGTCTTATCCCACGTCTGTAAGGCCAGGTGAGTATATATGTATAGTACGTGAATATATATTATATGTGTGTAGATGAACATGTTAGCATGGATATTTATGTACCACATGTGACAGAAGAATTATTTAAAATTTCTAAAATTTCCAGATCTTCTGAAAAGGATGATCTTCAAGGACAAAACTTTGTCAAGTTTGGTGATGAGTATGAAAATGAAATTTAAAGGAGAAAAAAGAAAACTAAAGTTTACTTTTTTTGAGTTTCACTCTGTTGCCAAGGCTGGAGTGCAGTGGCATGATCTTGGATCACTGCAACCTTCACCTCCCGGGTTCAAGCGATTCTCTTGCCTCAGGCTCCCAAGTAGCTGGGATTACAGGTGCACGCCACCATGCCTGACTAATTTTTATATTTTCAGTAGAGTGGGGGTTTCACCATGTTGGCCAGGCTGGTCTCAAACTCCTGGCCTCGTGTGATCTGCCTGCTTTGGCCAAATTTCACTTTATAAGAAAAGCCACATGCTAGGAGTGCAGATGTGAAGGTGAAGCTTAGGAAAGAAAAAAGATGGAGCCGATATGGCTAGAGAAACTAACAGAAGAGGGTTAATGTGACTGATACCTGAATACAGTTCTTGGGAAAGACAAGTTTGATAGCACAATAGGGTGGCTATAGTTAACAATAATTTATTGTATATTTCAAAATAACTAGAGGAGTGGATTTGGAGTGCTCCTAACACAAATGATAAATATGTGAGGTGAGGGATATCACAATTACTCTGATTTGATGATTACACATTATACCTTATAAATATATACAACTGTTATGTACCCATAAAAATTAAAAATTTTAAAAAGAGATGACCCTCGGAGATCATACCATCACCCTAAGCCTCCCATCAAAATAGTTTTTCCAGCATATGCATATTCTTCCCTATGAAGAATTCTGACAAATGAGCTTTTAAGGCAGGTTTTAGGAAACACTGACACAAATATAATTGCATACCTTTCACTAAAAGGAGAATAGGAATATGATGTGCTAGGAATATTTTTTGATCTTAGAACAGGACGATTTCTTGATCTTAGTAATGATTTACTGATGTTCCAGCACTCTGCAAGATAGTAAGCATCTCTTTGAGCTCAATGATACAAGCTCTATTGCACAGATGAGGAACCAAGACTAAGAAAGGTTAACTGAATATGTCCGATATTACACAGCTAATAAGCGTGGGAGCTAAGATTTGAATTCAGGTCTCTCTGACTCCAGAACTAAGTTCTTAAGTCTAGTGCTACACTATTTCTGCTTAACTACATTGTGTGTGTTGTAACCTCCTGTCCTTGAGTCTATTGGACCGTATTCACCTGAATTATACAACTTTATGGCAAAATATGAACTATTTCCCATTTGGACTTTGGCTGCATTTCCTTAGTATGAAGTAAAGGAAAATCTTGGCAACAGTTCATAGACATCTATCAAATCTCTGAGCTTTCTTTTTTTTCAGAAATTGGAAACATAAACTATTTTAGTGCCTATTACTGAGAGCGCCTGTTCAAACTAACATCCCCTCTAACCCACTCAAAAGAATATTCCAAATCATAGCAATTAGTCTTTGGATAGGTATATGCAGGACTACACAGGTATATATCTAAGGTGAGTGCAGTTAAAGATTTCATCACTCAAATGTCCAGTCCTATATGCTTGAAATAATAACAAAATAGCCTTTTGAAATGAAAGCTTCAGAAATATGTATGTAAAAACTAAGTGTTTAGCCGTTATTTGTAAATGGCAAAATGAACCCCATTAAGGGGTTCTGTTTCTAAAATCACAAAATCGAGCTCTGATGCCCTATGAATATGACAGCGAATAATACATTCTATATCCACAGTTGACTCATCATCTTGCCATGGCAGTAGGCTAAATGGAAGGAAATCATCTGGCTTTTTATTATAACTGTCAATCATTGAGATTATTGCTACCTTTTCCATATTTAACCATCTTCATTTTCCTTCTATTTCAATGGTCCTCAAACTTTAATGTTAAAATATTAACCTGCAGAATCCCATCACAGCCCGCAAATATTCTGATTCCATATGAAAACCTGATAACCTTTTTAAAATTAAAATCTGAGATGAATATTGTATAGATTATCTTTTTTTACATACTTGGAGAGATCATTTCTCATGTAATTATTAGAATAATTTTTACTTATTTTGTATTTTTGGTGAAAAATAAGTAGTTTATTTCCAAAAATTATCCAACAAATACTGAGCATCTGCTCAAATTGTAGAAAATTTTGACAATATAGAACAATTTAAAAATTTTGTTTCTTATTGATAGTCTTTGTTAACTCTTTGATAAATATGCTTCTAGAGCTTTCATTTATAAATATATGACTTTTATATATTCTACATTTACATTGTATTCTATATTCTACCACTTGTATATTCTTTTAAGTTGTTTCCATTTTTATTTGTCAACTGTTCATTTTTTATTTCTTCTCTCTGGGTAATTTCTATGCTTAATCTTAGACGAAAGGCTGAGAAGCAATTGGATAATTTCTATTGCTGTCTTTTAAGCTTATTCCATTTACACCATAAGTGCTTAAATATAGAAGATACATCATGCAGTAGGCCAGGCATGATGGCTCGCACCTGTAATCCCAGCAGTTTGGGAGGCCAAGGTGGGTGGATCACCTGAGGTCGGGAGTTCAAGACCAGCCTGACCAACATGGAGAGTCTCTACTAAAAATACAAAATTAGCCGGGGTAGTGGCGCATGTCTGTAATCCCAGCTACTCTGGAGGCTGAGGCAGGAGAATCGCTTGAACCTGGGAGGCGGAAGTTGCAGTGAGCCAAGATTGCACCATTGCACTCCAGCCTGGGCAACAAGAGCAAAACTCCATTTCAAAAAAAAAAACATACATCATGCAGTTGTTGTTTGCAATGTTCTATATCCATCCCTTAGTTTGTTTGCTAATTGTGTTGTTCTACTTAGATTTAAATAGATTTCTTTAGTGATTTTTTTATTTGATTATTTAATCACTGAGAAATTCATACTAAAATACCCTATTATGATTATGGATTTGTCAATATATTTTTGTATTTTTGTTCATTATTCATTTTCTATATTTTGAAGCCACCATATTTAGTTGCTAACAAACTTTAAATTGTGATATCTTGCCAGTGAAATGAAAATTTGATCATTATTAATGGACTCTGTTTATCTCTATTGATCCTTTCTGGTTTTCATTGTGTTTTGTCTGACATTAATATAGATAAAACAACTTTATTTTGGTTGGTTTTCCCAGTATATTTGTTCTACTTCATTAACATCAGTGTTTCTCTATACTTATGATTTATATGTATCTCTTTCAAATAACATTATTAGCCTGAGCTACACAAAATTAAAATTATTGTAGCCAAATAAATGATCACTTATTGGCAGTTTCATATGGTTTAACCTAATATTTGTTTAGGTGATACCTATATTTCATTGAATCACATGTCAACTCCATGAATTCAGCATGTATATGTTCACTCTACAGATGAGTTTATGCATGTCAGAGCTGATATTTTAATTCAAGTTATCTTATTCCAAAGATTTTCTCTCTCTAGTAGTATTTGGATATGCATACTTCTTAAGACAACTGTGTTTAAATCACACTTTCACCTTAAAATATTTATAGTATGGAGTTGTAGATATTATGTTTATAATTCATTTCACTCAGTTATGACAGGAAACACCTGGCACATTGTAACAGGCTATTGATGAGAGTTTAAAAGAACAATGCACAGGCTGCGGACAGGGCGAAGAGAAGCCAACAGATGATGATTATGAATTTAGGGAGTTAGCCACAGTTGGCAGGGAGCTATTGCCATCTCTTGCCTGAGGAGCAAAAGGGAAAAGAGGCTGATTCGATCCTTTCAGTCACCACCCACAAGTCAAGTGAAGAAAATTCTTTGGAATTTGGGGTCATCTGCAAAAAATAGAGACTGCCTCAAACTTCCCCTTGGGCAACAAGATTGGAGATCTGCCTTCTGTGTGTGTGTGTGTGTGTGTGTGTGTGTGTGTGTGTGTGTGTGTGTGTTTAAACAGAACTGGGAATGCTTCCAGTTTTTGCCCATTCAGTATGATATTGGCTGTGGGTTTGTCATAGATAGCTCTTATTATTTTGAGATACGTCCCATCAATACCT